>NW_026057584.1:97007698-97243495 GCF_023721935.1 Panthera uncia | reverse complement strand
GAGAGAGAGAGAGAGAGAGAGAGAGAGAGAGAGAGAGAGAGAGAGAGAATCCCAAGCAAGCTCTGTGCTGTCAGTGAGAAGTCTGATGTGGGGCTCAATCCCGAGAACCATGAGATCATGAGCTGAAATCAAGAGCCAGGCACTTAACCAACTGAACCACCCTGGTGCCCCAGAGCCTGCATCTTTTTTTGAACCTGCATTTAAAAAAGTTTTTTTTTTGAACCTGCATTTTTAATAGGTGATGTACATACATTAAAGTGTGAGCTCTTCAGAATCAAATGATTACAATTAATTTCATGCCTGTTGCTTTGTTTTTTGTTGTATTTTGTTTGGTTTCCCTGAGGGATCGGAATGCAAATTTCTGATCAATTGAGAACTCCATCCCAAGGATAATAAGGGAGAAACTCCATCCTCAACAGATGGTGTGTTTTCCACTGAACCAGCCTTATTTCCTTTTCCCAAATACACTATGCTCTCTGATGTCCTTGGGTTTTATCTTAAAATTAGGTATTCTTTGTTTGATGAGACTCTCATCTTTCATCTTCTACATTTTTTTCTCTCTCTTGTTTGCACGTATTTTTTCCCCTCTTGTTCTTTTTTTTTTTAAGCAACAATCATTTTTGCAAAGTGCCTGTACATCTCAACTGAACAGTGGAAAGAGGATTTCTGGTAAGCCCAGCCTTATTAAAAACTTGGGACTTGTTTTGAAGAAAGCACATAACAGTTCCAGCTGAAGGTCTGGAGAAGTCCGTGGGATTTGCACTGTAAATGAGGGGAGCCACACAAAACAAGTGAATTAGGACGGCACTGATCAATATTGATTTTCAACAAGGCTAATTAAAAATCAAAGTGTTCCTTAGATACAACACCAAGAGCTCAGTGATAATAGACAAAGTAGATAATTTGGACTGTAGCCAAATTTTTAAACATTGTGCTACAAACTAAACCACCAAGAAAGTAAAAAATCAAAGAATGGGAGAATATATTTGTAAATCATGTGTGTGTTAAGTGACTTGTATCTAGGTTATAAAAGGAACTCTTGCAACTTAATTATAAAAATACCAAATAACCTAATTTTAAACATGACCATAGGATTTGACTAGACATTTATTGGACACCTTCTTTGTCCAATAAAGCCAATAAGTCTAGGAAAAGTTACTGAGCATCACTAGTTATTAGGGAAATGCAAATAAATACCAAATCCACCAGGATGAGCTAATCAAAAAGGAAGATAATAACAACTGTTGGTGATGACATAGAGAAAGTGGATCCCTCATACATCGCTGGTGGGAATGAACAATGTGCAGCCCCCTTGGAAAACAGCTTATAGTCTCTCAGTGTTAAACATAGACTTACCATATGACCCAGAAATTCTGCTTTTAAGTATACACCTAAGAGCAATGAAAACACATGTCCATATAAAACCTATAAATAAATGCTCAGAGCAACTGATTCATAACAGCCAAAAAAGTGGAAACAACCCAAATGCCCATCAACTGTGGGATGGAGGAACAAAATGTGGTATATGCATATGACGGGATGCGGTTCAGCAATTTTTAAAAGGTTGAAGTCCTGACACCTGGTATAACATTTAGAAACTTTATTCTAGATGAGAGAAGCTAATCCAAAAAAAAACCCACTCTATACTGCATGATTTATACAAAATGTCCATTTATATAAAGTGTCCAGAATAGACAAATGCATAGAAACAAAAAGAGATCAGTGGTCACCTAGGGGGAGAGGAAAAGTGATTATACTGAGTATGGGGTTTGTTTTTAGGATGCTGAAATTTATAAAATTAACTATAATGATATGACATGATCATACCTTATCATTATAATACAGAATTCTGTGAATACAGTGAAAACCACTGCACTATACATTGAAAATTATTTGGGTTAACTTTATACTATGTAAATTATACCCCAATATATCTGTTATTGAAATATCAACTAGTAAATTAAATAATATGGAACATATATACTGATCAATTATGGCTCATACTTTTGAAAATGGATAAAAACATTATGATAAATGAATGAAACCTCAAAAAGGACTGCAGTATATGGCTTAAATAATAATCAATACAAATTTAAATAAGAAGAGCTCGCCTCTGCATCTTCTATATCTTTCCCTTTGCTCATTAATCCATTCATTCCTATGTGAACACAGTGCATTCATTAAGTGTGTACTAAATGTGAGGCATCATAGTTGGCATCTGGGATACCGCTGTAATAGATATGATCCCTGCAGTAATGTGACCTATTGTCCAGAAGTAAAGTCAAATAATAGCAACTATTCAATAAAACCTGATAAATAAAATAGATAATAGAGCAAAGACAGTCTATTCATTTTGCTTACATAATGCCTAAAATAATTTTAATAAACTATGCTTCCGTACGTATTTTAGGTTGATATTTAAATATTTTCAATATGAGTTTAGATTAATGTGCTTTATATATAGTAGCTAGAAACTATAAGATAAAATAATATGAATGACTATAACTTTAATGAACATTTCATGATATGATTTGATACAATAGATTTTAGCTATGTATTAAATGAAATGCAAAATATCTGAAATACGTTATCTAGAAGTTTTACCCACATGATTTATATACAACACACTTTGAAAAATGTGGCAGTCCTCAATGCATTCCAACTACCTTTCAAAGAAGTGGCTTCACTAATCTATAGCTTAAGCTCTATAAATTACATGCATACCCAAATAGGTCAAAATATTTTTCTAATAGCAAACTTCATCCTTCCCTCATAGAAATATATAACAAAGCAGGAAAAGACAGAAAACCCTATGGATTTATGTTGCCTAAATTAAATATTAAACTATATTTTCCTTAGCCAATATTTTAATTTCTCCTTTGTTTGATGCCCTGGTGGATTTTACAACCCAGGGACAATTTTACAATAGCACAGTAAGATTTGGTATAAGTGAAGAGTTTTATTTGTGTGTTTATTTTAGTAAATTCGGAGAAAGAATACTGTGAGTATTGCTTCATTCACAAGTTGATCAATTCTAGCAAAGATCTGAAGGTTGAGAATATGGAAATAATTTCCCTTAAAACTCTTGGTGCAAACACATCAATGGAAAGCCTTTCTGCATCACCATGGGTTAATGTATTACCATAGTGTCAAGATCACTATTCTATAGTTGACTGGAGAGCTTCTGAGCTCTTTGGAATTACTAAAAATAGAGATATGAGGAAACAAACAAGAAGTAAAGAATAATAAGATTGATAGAGTTTGCATTTGTTGCCACCGTAAGTGATAGAATACATGAACATGGAAAAAGGTATGGGCAAACTAGGATGTTATCAGATATGCCAACATTTTAGTACTTTTAAAGACTATGTGTCAGAGGTAAATGATAGCATAAACCTTATAAAATTGTTGTTTTAGAATCTTTGCTCTGATTATCAGCCCACTACTTATTATATCTGGTTAGCATCCCTGATTGGGAGCTGATGTTTGGAAAACAATACTCTTTTCCATTCAAGCTGCTCAGAGAGAGGTGATAGATTGTTTCCAAGATAGGTACTACTGACCCCATTAGGCCATGGAGTATATTCCTCTAATCCCTTGAATCTGGGCTATTCTGACTGCTCTGACCAATCAAACATTGTAAAACTCATACTGTGTGCTTAGAAAAGAAGAAACACTGCAGTTTTCCTTTAGGTCTTGTGGACCTAAATTAGGAGCCAGGAAAGAAAGTCCCTCCTCTGAGATACCCATGCTGTAAGGAAGCCCAGGCTAGATGTATGAAAAGACCACATAGAGAGATGCCCAGCTAGAATCAATCTCTCCATCTAAGATTCTGATTACAAATTCCATTTCATGGGGGGTTTTGCCCCACACATATCTAAACAATCCTCTAACACCAACTGGATATCCTACAATTCAACTCATTTTTTAACAGTCTCTACCTGGAGATAGCATCAGATCTCACAGGTTAAGGGCTCAGTCCTGCAAGACTGCCCTCCTCCCAACTTTGGATGCCAATTAAAAGCTCAGGTTGTCACTGGTGCTTCTGACTGACTGGACACAGACCAGACATTGTAGGGGTGTTCTCCTTGGGTTTGATTCATTTGCTAGAGTGGTTCATTGAACTCAGAGAAACATTTTCTTACCAAATGACTGGTTTATTATAAAACACATATAACTCAGGAATAGCTTGATGGAAGAAATACATAGGGCAAGGTTTAGGGAAAGGATAGGGAGCTTCTATGCTCTCTAAGACTCCCACTCTCCCCATATCTCAAAGTGTTCACCAATTCAGGAACTCTCCAGACTGAGTTATTTTGGGTTTTTATGGAGGCTGCAGTATGTAAGTTTGAGTGATTAAATCATTGGCTGTTGGTGATTGATTCAGCCTTCAGCCCCTCTCCCCTTTTGTGGAGGTCAAAGGATGGGGCTGGAAATTCCAACCCTCTAATCATAGGGTTGGTTCTCAAGGCAACCAGCCCTCATCCTTAAGTGCTTTCCAAAGTCAAACATCAACATAACAAATGACACCTTGATTGCTTTCCCTACTTAGGAAATGTCAAGGGTTTTAGGAACTTTGTGCCCAAAATAGGGACAAACACCAAATATACATTGCTTATTATATATCACAGTATCACACCATCTCAGGCACTGAAAATGTGATTGAAGATATCTTCAGATGACTCTGGCCCAAATGTGATTTGACTGCAAGTACACAAGAAACCAAATGAGAACTACCAAGCTATGCTAGCAGAACTGTAGCAGATTATAATAATTATTTAAAACCAGTGAGTTTGGAGGTGGCTGGTTTTAAAATAAGAGCTAACCAGAACTGGTGATTTTTGTAGCATTTGGCTATACTATCTCTTTTTAAGAGGAAAGTCTAATGGGTTGGGTTTAACCTTACAGGAAGATTACGGATATCGTTGCAACTGATGTTACCAATATGGATTCGGTAATGAAAAATTCATAAAGTTAAGGAGAATCATAGAATTAGGGAATATAGAATTGATTAGGATATTAACTCTTTTACAATCTAGCATCTTCAAAGTCAAAAGACTAGTTTGTGTGTTAGTTCTGTGGGATTCGGTTCATTCTTTCACATCTCACTGGTCCCATTAAGTTACTGAGTAGTCACCAAACTGTTTGTCTTTAGGAAGCACATCATGCTCCTGAATTACTGAGGACTTTGTGAGATAAAATAACTATGTGATCTCAAATTTTCTTAAATCTACAGCATATGTGATTTTCTTCTGGCCATAAATATGCACGTCTAACTACAAAATTTGACACCTTATTTTCATGTTTCATAAGTATCTCACATTATGTTGGACAAAAGAGAATTTTATTGTTCCACCCATGACCTGATCCTACTTAATATTTCCTCATCTCAATAAATAATGCCACTCTTCATTCAGTTATTTCAATAAACTTGTACTCATTCTTGACTCCTCCCTTTTCTTCCCCAACTTTCATTTAATTCATCAGAAAGTCTTCTTGTATCACTTCAAAAACTTTCAAGTCCATCTATTTTTCTTTATCTCCACTAACTTAGTATTAAGTTTTGAATATCTATATTAATTATTATTATCCCGAATGCCAACATGAGGTTTTCGGGCACATAGGCAAATTAGTTATTACTTGTTCACTGAAATAACTGCACTGTATTCCCTTTTCTCCGGTTCTTGTACAATTGGATGTCATCCTGTACTATAGGGCCTCTATGGTAAATAAGGAATCCTGGATATACAATGCTGGATAGTTATATAAGGAGGAGAAAACTGTCCTAATTCCATTTTCGGGTGAAATCTTTTGCTCCCTAGAATACACAAGTTCAACATGGGAAAGATCCCTTGGTTCTTACCCTTGCGAATGGAAATACAGATCTATAAGGGAAAAAGAAGACAAGTGTATCCAACTTTGTATCATAGTGTTGCAGGGTTGTTGTTTTTTTACCTCAAAACCGGGGTTTGTTGTCTTGCCACTTTGAAGAATGAAGAGGTGTCCAATCCTTTCCCTCTCTGCCTATTTTATCCTATCTTTTCCTATCATAATAGGGTTATACTCATGGTCCCGAGCCTCATCACCCCCCTCATAATGTAAATGCGTATCTTTGAGGAGATAAATCTTTCTAGGTGGTTTAACACTACGTAATCAGTTATAATTCAACTTCCAAAGCCTGTTCTAAGGACAATTTTCAAGTTTCAGTAAAATTTGCCCAGAAAGCCCTAACCATCCAGAAAAATGAAAATATTTTTCCTGTAGCACCATGCCTAGTGAAGCCACCATCATGTGTCCTAAGTCCTTGTCTAGATTTCACACTGCCCCTTCCCATACATTCTCCACAGAGCAGCAAGCTTGATTTACATAAACATTAATTTCATTGTCACTCAACTGCTTAAGCACTTCAGAGGTTTCCCATTGTATTAGAATAAGTCCAACTTCCTTGCCATGGCCCATAAAGGGCAGTGTGATCTAGACTTCCCTCAGTTCCCTGATCACTAAGTTTATTTCCCACACAGGGCCCTTGGCATTGCCAATGTCTCTGCTGGGATTGCGCTCACACATTCTGGCATGGCTGGCTGCTTCTCTTCATTTGAGCCTCAGGTTAATAGCAGTGCTCTAGAAAGGATTTTCCTGAACATTCTGTCTAATGTAGCTCCTCATCATCCTCCTATTCTCCGTCATAATACCCACCCTAAATCCTGCACAATGATAGTTCAATTGTTCTATGTGTTATTTACTTAGTGTTTATTTCCCCTACTATGATCCAGAAGGCCAGAGATCTTTGTTGCCTTTTCTTATGTTTTATTCTTAGTGGTAAGCACCATGCCTGGCAGAGACTGAGCATTCTATACATTTCTATTGAAGAACAGAATTGATGAATAAATAAATTGGGACTATATACAGAAAATCATTCAAAAACAGATTGCAGGCCCTCTTGGTTGGTTATTACTTGTCACCTTGATGCTAAAAGGACATCCCAGATGATATTTAAAAAGATACATTCAAGTGAAGTAGAGAACATAAAAATATCAGAAAATTTTAACTCAAAAGTGAGGCTTTTCTATAAATTGGGGACAAAGGGAAGTCTATTGATTTCAAACTTTTATTTGACATATTTGTACTTAGACCCATACCAGGTACATGAATAAAGAGAACACGTTAGGTAACTTCTTTATTTTATATCTTTGTATATATTTTATATCTATATATTTATTTTATATCTGCTTAATATTTGCTGAATGAGGCATACATACAGAAATACACATTTCTTATCTATAGTTTGGATAGTAGCCACTTTTGAATGTTAAAACACAAGAAAAATCCATACACTTCTTCAAAAATCAACTTTCCTTCATGGAGAAAAGGGTTAAATTTAATAAAAAAAAATGATGCTCCAGATTACCTTTGAACAACAAAAAAAACCATCCAAAGTTGAATAAACTTATTAAATTTTGTGTCCTATATTCCAAATAGTATTAGATTTCTTTGAGCATGAACCATTATATCTTAAAGCATAAACTTTTAGAGTTTATTTTTAAAGATTTCCTAGGCACAAAAAATTGGGGGGATTCCCAGATCAAAGGGTATCCACATCTGTAACTATACTTATACCTATATCTGCACCTATCCTCTCTTTTGTATCTGATGATGTCACAGCACACAGTTCTAGACACAAAACAAGTGACTAATGCCTACAAATTGACTGGTTAAAAAAAGTCAGAATGTAAAAACATTAGATTGGAAATGAAAAAATGTGTTTCAAGTTTGGGTATGCCCCTGAAATACTAGGGGGCCTTGAACAAATGGCTTCATAACTCAGTTATACCAGATGTAAAATAAGAAGGCTAAAGCAAATTATTTCTGAGGTTTCTTCCAGATTTAAAATTCTACAAATATCTAAGAGCATGTTAAAAGGCAAGAGATTCTATGAATGCCTTCTACTTTTAAAGAAATTATGAATTTTCAAGTTAAGTCAAGAAAATATGGCTCTTTGGAGCCTTAGTAATTGACAAAAGGATAAAGAATGTGGAAATGCAAAGCAGATGTTCTCTCCTAAGAATAACAACAAAATATTAATGCCGGAATAAAGGGCAGACAGTTTACTCAGAGGCTTTTGGTAAATCTGAAGAGATGCCGTAAGCAAAACAGAGCTTTTCACCATCCAAAATAGGCAACAAATGAAAATATATTGAAAGCACCTCTGCCAAGAGAAATAACGTGACTCAGGCCCACACTAAACACTGAAATTTCAACAGAAAAAATAAAAGGTTTCAGAAAAAACTGGCAAAATAAATCATCTCCGTTTTTATACAAATAAATTGTAGTTATTATGTCTTACTCTCTCTAAAGTAAGTCATCAATACCTTCTTAGGTTATGCCCAGCTCCTGGTTATTATCTACAGATAATTAGCTAACAAATTGTGTCATATAAAATCTTTAATTCTAAACATGATGAATTACTCATTTATCTGACCAATAGCTAGATTATCAAATTGTACTTAGTAGTTCTGGCCATTCGTGTTTCAAATTAGGGTCCCTGAAAATGCTGAAAATTACCTTTGCTTTCAGTTTTTAATTTTTTTTTTTAATTTTAGGAAATTCAGCTTGCCATTTGTTTTGAAAGGATTGTCTGTCTTAATTGAGGTCTACTAGTACAACCTAGGGATTAACTGATATTCCTCAATATAGGAATATATTTCTTCTTTTTTAAAGTTTTTTTAATGTTTATTCATTTTTGAGAGACAGAGACAGATTGCAAGTTGAGGAGGGGCAGAGAGAGAGGGAGACACAGAATCCAAAACAGGCTCTAGGTTCTGAGCTGTTAGCACCAAGCCCAATGCGGGGCTCAAACTCACCAGCCACGAGATCATGACCTGAGCTGAACTTGGATGCTTAAGCAACTAAGCCACCCAGGCACCCCAGGAATATATTTCTTTAATTCATTCTGGAAAATTTCCAGCCATTGTCTAGTCCTAGTCTCTCCAGTCTATCCTTTTAGAATTTTGTTTAGATGTATTTAGATATCCTTACTCTTTCCTCTGTGTTTCTTAATTTCTTGTTCAAAATTTCCTGTTTTTTTTTTCCTTTATCTGATGAATTTTAGATATTTCAAAAATCAATCCCTCAATTTACCATAGTTATTGTTTCTTCAGTTGTGTCTGGTTTGCTACTAGGGTGTCTATTAAGATTCAAATTTTCATAATTAAATGTTTTAAAATCTAGAAGTTCTATTTGGTTCCTTTCCAAATCTGGCTGTTGATGGACTTTTGTTCCTTCCTCCAGGGCCAGATTACCCATTAGACACAGTAGGTACAATGCCTAGGGCTCATGATATGTTTTGGACCTACAAAAATGCTTTACTTTATTTTAAAATCAGAAGGGGGAACAAAGGACTTTTAGCGTTAAGAAAATGTTTTTATATAAAATAATATATTTGCCTTTTAGCAGCATAGTCATAAAATATAATTTTTAAAATATATACGTATGCATGTATATTATACATAAACACATACACACACACACACACACACACACACACACCCATGCATACATGGTAGAAGGTGCCTACAAAGGCAAAAAATAAGTGTCTATGGCTGACCAAAATCATAATATCATTCTGGCAACCTGTGGCAGGTTGCCTTCTGGCAATTCAGTGTTTCAATTTTTTAAGTATATATAAATATTTGTATTTAGTACTGGTTGATTCTTTTGAGTTATAGTACATGCAGTTTCTGTAGTCTGCGGTTCTGAACCTGTGGTTTGTTGCACCTACTGACTCTTGCTAATGGTGGCTTATTTCCTTAAGTGTTTCTGATGTGTGTGTGTGTGTGTGTGTGTGTGTGTGTGTGTGTGTGTTTAAATATATGTCCTTCAGGGGCGCCTGGGTGGCGCAGTCGGTTAAGCGTCCGACTTCAGCCAGGTCATGATCTCGCGGTCCGTGAGTTCGAGCCCCGCGTCAGGCTCTGGGCAGATGGCTCGGAGCCTGGAGCCTGCTTCCGATTCTGTGTCTCCCTCTCTGTCTGCCCCTCCCCCGTTCATGCTCTGTCTCTCTCTGTCCCAAAAATAAAAAAAAAAAAAAAAAAAAAACGTTAAATATATGTCCTTCAGAACTTCTTTGTATAAATTCATTTAAACTTGAAAGTCTTTCCTACAAGTGATTTGTGTTTGCTTCTGCCAGGTGCCTGAGATACGAACAATTCAGAACTTTAATACAAATTATGATTTAATTTTTCCCCCAAGACTCACACAAAAAGTATTATATCTCCAATTTAATGACTGCTGAGTTACAGTTAAGGGCTCTCAGAAAAAAATGTCTCTGGGGGTGCCTGGGCAGTTCAGTCTGTTAAGCGTCCGACTTAGGCTCAGGTCATGATAATGAAAGGGTGGGCCTACGCCAGCCGACTCCATCTTGTTCTGTGTCCTTCACCTTGACCACACCTCCTCCCCTTGAGTAACCCCCCCCCACCTGCCTAACAGGACTCGGACCCTTCCCCAGGACCCTTCCCCAGCCAATTGGCTGAGGCCATAGCCATTACCTCACCAACTGCCCCTAGGCCCCAATAAAACCTTTGTCCTTTTGAAACTCGCTCTCTCTCCCTGGTATCTCACCGCTGCGTCGGTGCAGGTAGGGGATTGAGCTCGAGCTAGCTCGAATAAAGGCTCTTTGCTTTTGCATCGGACTCGGCTCCCTAGTGGTCTTTGGGGATCACGAATTCTGGACATAACAATCTCAGGGTTCCTGGGTTCCCTTGTTGGGCTCTGTGCTGACAGCTCAGAGCCTGGATCCTGCTTCGGATTCTGTCTCCCTCTCTCCCTGCCCTTCCCCCACTTGTGCTCTGTCTGTTTCTCTCAAAAATAAATAAACATTTAAAAAAAATTTTTAAAGAAAAAAACTCCAGCCTTTCTCTGGATCTAGACTGAGAAAGATATGTATCTCCAGACACTTTCTCCAAATGGTATGATTTTTCCAAGGATTCTATCAATAGTATTACTTTTGAGGGAACCTGGATTTTTGTGGGGTCTGATCTAAGTTTTCATCCTACTTGGTCTCTGGCTTTTATTGCCCAATTTCCAAGCCATTAGTTATTCAAAGATGCCTCAATATCAAAGCTAGCTCTGTATTCCTGATGTTTGAGAATGTCTGAGGATTTTTTTACTTACTTTCCAGCTCAAGAATTATTTATACATTATATCTAGAGTTTTAGATAATCTATAACATCAGGGATCTTTCAGATAGACAACCTTCTATCAGAAATGTAGTAGGGGGGCACCTGGGTGGCTCAGTTGGTTAAGCATCCAACTTCAGCTCAGGTCATGATCTCATGGCTTGTGGGTTCGAGTGGGGCTCTGTGCGGACAGCTCAGAGCCTGGAGCCTGCTTCAGATTCTATGTCTCCCTCTCTCTCTGCTCCTCCCCCACTCACACTCTGCCTCTCTCTCTCTCAAAAATAAAATAAAATAATTTTAAAAATTAAAAAAAAAAGAAATGTAGATTAACCACATATTAATGGTTAGGAAATTGAGGGCCAGAGAGATAAATAAAATTTTCTAAGTTCTCATAGTTGTTAGGTGGCTGAACCCAGATTAATACCCAATCTACTTGGCTACAATTTTATTAAGACAAAAAAGCTTTATAATAAGAAATCTGAAAATTTTGAAATGTAAATTTGAAAATTTAGGTGAAATGGACTCATTCCTAAAAACCTGTAACTCACTGAAATGGACAAAAGAAGGAAAAGCAAGCTATTAACAACCACCAAATAAACTTCTTAAAAATCTTTTTTCAAAGAGAACTTTAGACCAAGATAGCAGCACTAGACAATTCTTTCAAATATTTAAGGAAAAAATAACGCTGTTCTTACAAATATTCTTCAAGAAACTGTAAAAAATAAAAGAATAAATCCCAGTTTGGTGGTAGCATAAATTCAATATTAAACTATGACAAGAATCATTCAACCAAATTCACTTACAAATATTACAAATACAAAATCTTGAACAAAATATTACTTGACTAATTTCAACAATATATAAAAAGAATTATATATCATGATCAATAGAGATTTATTCTAGAAATTAGAATTTTATTTGGAAAAGGAATATTAAGCAAGATAATTCACAACATTAATTGAATGAAGGGTAAAATTATATGATAACTTCAATAGATGTAGAAGCATTTCATAAAATCATATCCACTTCTGATTTAAAAAAAAAGAAAGAAATTTACTGATATGTTTATCTACCAAAGGAAAAAAATGTTATAGGAACATCATAGATAATAAAATATTGAATAGCAGCATAAAAAGAGAGAGAGGAACAGAGCTTTATAAGACTAAAATTAATACATCTCACTGGAATTAAGATTGTATAAATCTAAAATAGATTTAAGTTAAAATGTATAATGAAAGCCCCAGAGAAACTAGTAAGAAAATAACTGAAAAATATAATTTAAAGTTATTAACAGAATTAAAATGTCACACTAAAATATATTTATTGACTATAAAAATAAATAGTAAAGGAGGAACAGTAGAAGAAAAATGACAGACATATAGAAAAGTAAAAAATATAGTAAACATAAATTGAATAATATCAACAATAACAGCAAGCATTAATTGATGTAATAATCTAAAGTGAAAGATTTTTAGACTGGATTAAAAATATCAAAATACAATCATGCCTGTATGGGAGATATACTTCTGATTCAAAGATCCAACTAGATGGAGTAAAAACATGGAAAAAGGTATACCATGCAAACAGGAACCATAAGAAAGCTGGAGTGCCTATACTAATTTCAGACAAAACTACCTTTAAAACAAAAAATATAATGAGGGGTAAAGAGGAATATTTTATAGTGACAAAGGGTCAATTCATCAGGAAGATATAACAATTACAAGTATATAGGCATCTAACAACAGAAACCCAAAATACATGTAGCAAAAAATGACAAAATATGAGGGAGAAAGGGAAAATTCAAAAATAGTAATTGGAGAATTTAATGGTCCATTTCCAATAATGGGTGGAACAACTAAACAGAAAATCAACAAGGAAACAGAAGATTTAAACCACATTATACACCAATTAGGTCTAACAAATATATACAGAATACTCTACCCAATAAACTGACCATACATTCTTCTCCAGACACATATAACATTCTTTAGAATAAACTATATGCTGGGGGTGCCTGGGTGGCTCAGTCAGTTGAATGTCCAACTTTGGCTCAGGTCATGATCTCACGGTTCATGGGTTCAAGACCCGTGTCGGGTTCTTGTGCTGACAGCTTGGGGCCTGGAGCCTGTTTTGGATTCTCTCTCTCTCTCTCTCTCTCTCTCTCTCTCTCAAATAAATGAAAACATTTAAAAACAAAACTATATGCTGGCCCATATATCAAGCCTCAAAATAGCTGGAAGAATTGAAATAATATGTGTTACAAGCACAGTTGAAATAAATTTGAAATCAGTGAGGAAATATGAGACTTTCATAAATAGGTTGAAGTTAAAAAGTACACTCCTACATAACCAATGGGTCAAAGAAGGGAAAATAGAAAATATTTTCAGGTGAAAGAAAATGAAAACATAACATACCAAAACTTATGGAATGCATCTAACGCAGTGCTTACAGAGAAATTTATAACTGTGAATGCTACATTAAAAAAGAAGAGGGGCTCCCGGATGGCTCAGTCAGTTAAACATCCAGCTCTTGGTTTCAGCTCAGGTCATGATCTCCAGGTTCATGGGTTCAAGCCCCAAGTTAGGCACTGCACTGACAGAAAGAGATATCCTTCCTCTCTCTCTCTCTCTCTCTCTCTCTCTCTCTCCCTCTCTCTCTCCCTCTCCCTCTCCCTCTGCCCCTGCCTACCATGCCCTCTTTCTCTCTCTCAAAATAAATAAATAAATATTTTTTAAAAAGAAGAAAAATCCCAAATTCCCTAATTTTCTGAACACACAGGAAAAAATGAGAAATTAACAGCCCAAAGCAAGGATAAGGAAGGGAATAATGAAAGTTACAGAAGAAATTAATTAAACAGAGAGTTAAAAAAATAAAGTTAAGAAAACCAAAAATTGGTTCTTTGAAAAGGTCAACAAAATTGACATAGTATATAGAATGACCAAGAAAAATTACAAATTACTAAAATAAATATGGGTGTATAGAAATTTTAAAAAGACAATTATAAGGAAATACCATGAATAGCAATATGTAATAATTAGATAACTTAGAGAAAGTGGTTAAAATTGATAGAAAAGTAAACTACCAAGATTGACTCAACAAGAAATAAAATATCTTACTAGACTGAAAACAAGTAAAGAGAATGAATCAGAAATCTCAATCATCCACAAATAAAATTCCAGGCTCAAATGGCTTTACTAGTATATTCTGCAAAAATTTGAAGAAATAATACCAATTTTTCACAAATTCTCCTAAAACATAGGAGAAGAGGGAATGCTTCCAAACTGCTATGAGTCCTTGATATCAAATGAGACAAACACCACAAGAAAACTGCGGATAAATATCTCTCATGAATATGGACAGAAAAATCTAACAAAATATTAGCACAGAAAATATATATAATTACATACCATGAACAAATAAGATTTATCCCATGGATGCAGCCAAAAAATCAATTAAGGTAATGTACCATATTAATATGTTAAAGAAAAAAAATGATTATCTCAACCGAAACAGAAAAATAATCTGACAAAATTCAATACCTTTTTATGACAAACATACTCAATGAACTAGGTTTAGAAGAGAACTTAGTCAACTTAACAAGAGACAGCTAATATATTATACTTTAAATGGTGAAGGATTGATTCATTTGCAAATAATATGAAGAACAAGACAAGGATGCCACTTTCATTACTCCTATCAACGTTGTGTTAGAGAACTGAACCAGAGTAATATGACAAGAAAACAAAAGAAGAGACATTCAAATAGGAAAGAAAGAAGTAAACTCTGTATTGCAGATAACATAATCTTATAAATAGAAATCCCTAATAAATCCACCAAAAACTATTAGAACTAATAAACAAGTTGGAAAAGTTTACAGGATACAAAATCAAGATATAAAAATTAGGAGTGCCTGGGAGACTTAGTTGGTTAAGTATCCAAGTCTTGATATCAGCTCAGGGCATGATCACATGGTTTGTGAAATCTAACCCTGCATCAGGCTCTGTGCTGACAGCACAGAGCTTGATTGGGATTCTCTCTCCTCTCTCTCCCCTACCCTGCTCCCTCTCTCAAAATAAATAGATAAACATTAAAATACATATAAATGTGTGCATGTGTATGTGTGTATACATATACACACACACACACACACACACACACACACACACACATATATATTAATCTTATACCTATACACTAAGATATATAATTCAAAATGAAAAAGTTCTATTTAAAATAGCATCAAAAGAATAAAATAGTCAAGGATAAATTTAACCAAAGAAGTGAATATGTGATATAACAAAGTACCTTTATAGACATTTCTCCAACAATGATACACAACTGGTCAGTAAATGCATGAAAAGATGTTCAACATCATTAGTCATTAGGCAAAACATGTGAAAATTATGATGACATACCATTTTACAATCTGTAAGATGCTTATGCCAAAAAGATAGAGAATATCAAGTGTTGGTGAGAATATGAGATATGAGATACAGTGAGGATATGAGATAAACTGGTCCAACCACTTTAGAAAACAGTTTGGTAGTGCTTTAAAAATATATAGCTATTATATGACCTCGAAATTCTGCTCCTTTGTTATACAACAAGATAAATGAAAATCTGTAACTTCACAAATAACCTGTACACCAATATTCATAACAGTATAACTCAAAATAGCCTGGATAGAATCAGCCCAAATGTCCATCATCGGTAAAACTGATCAATAAATGTGGTCTATCCATAAAATGAAATATAATTCAGCAATATAAAAAAAATGAAGTAGTGATATTTGCTACAAAATTAGTGAACACTGAAAATATTATACTAGGTAAAAGAAGCCAATCACAAAAAAAGAGGTTATCATATGGTTCCATTTAAAAGAAATGTCCAGAAGAGGCAAATCTATAGAGGTAGAAATGATACCAGTGGTTTACTAGGGTAGGAAGAAAAGTAACTGCTAATGGGAATGGAGTTTCTTTTGGGGGATGCTGAAAATGTCCTAAAATTACATTATTTTCATGGTTCCTCAACTGTATGAATATACTATAGAACACCAAATTTTATGTTTTAAATGTGTGACTTGTATGGTAGATTAATTATATCTCAATAAAACTGCTTAAAAATAGAAAGGGATTTCATAATATGTTTTTGTAAAACAAAACAAAACTTAAAGCAAACATTGTACTTGATGAAATGTTGACGGCAACTATAAAAAAAAATACACAAGAACATCCTCTATCACTACTTTTTTTTTTCAAAATTTTACCAGAGGCTTTTGTCAGAACAGTAAAGTCATAGAAAGAAATGAAAGCAAAATGAAACCATTTACTATTAAGAAAAATTATTTGGGTATAAAATATGAAACAACATCAGATAAACTGCTATAATTAAGAGATTTTGGCAAGATTTTGCTGGATCTAGCAATGAACAGAAAATAAGGTTTCACCATATACATCATGTATAATAAGATAAGGATATCAAATAATCTAGTAATAGAAACCCCTGGCTATGTTGGGTGATCCTACCTCCAAGACTCCAGGAGCTGGCCATCTGGCCTGGTGAAATTGCAGTAGTGGCCTCGGTGATACCTGAGTCACCTTTTAGGTCATATTTTCCTCTTCTTGAAGAAGAGCACATTTTGTAGCCAAATAGCTCTATTAGTCAGTCCTGTCAGGTCTAAGGAGTTTGACAGCATTTCTTCATTTCCTTCCTTCTCCATCCCTTTCAATTCTCATATAATAACCCCACAAACTCTTTCTTGAGTTATAGTCCAGTCATACTAGTGGTGTTCTTTTCAAAACATGCCTTTTCACTTTCTGCAATATGAGCAGGATGAGAATTTTCCAAATCTTCAAGTTTTATTTCTTTCTGCTTAACTATTTCTTCATCTCTTCTTCTCACCTTTCACTATAAACAGTCAGAAGAATCCATACTTCTCCTTCAGCACTTTGCTTAGAAATTTGGTCAGCTAAATATACAGTTCCATTGCTTACACGTTCTGCCTTCCACAAACACAATTTATCCAAATTCTTTGCTACCTTATTAACAAGGATTACTTTTCCTCCAATTTTCAAAAATATGCCCCTCACTTCCATTTCAGACCTCATCAGAATGGCTTTTAATATTCATATTTCTACCAACATCTGGTCATGATTTTTTTTAGTTTTATTTATTTGAGAGGGGGAGTGGTGGATTTGAGAGGGAGGAGGGGCAGAGAGGAGAGAGAGAGGGAGAAAGAGAGAGAGAGAATCCCAAGCAAGGGAGATTTCATTCTGAAGCCTCTTTTCTTGGCCTGTAGATGGCCACCTTTTCACTGTGTCCTCATACAGTTTTCCTCAGTGCATGCATGTGGAGGCAGAGATCTCTCTTTTTTTTTTTTTTTTTCTCGGAAGCTCACAATCCTATTGGATTAGGTCCTCACTTTTATGACCTTATTTAACCTGAATTACCTTCTAAAATCTCTATCTCCAAATACGGTCACATTAGAGGTCAAGACTGCAACATAGGAATTTTGAGGTGACCCGTTTCAGTCTATAACATATATTCATTGATTAGATGGTTTAATGTTATAAAGGTCACAATTCTCCACAAATTTATGCTGAGATTCAATGGAGACCAATTTAAAATGCAAGCATGCTTTTTTAATTTGGGGATTGAGGAGAATTTAACAAGCTGATTCTAAAAGTACATGAAAATAACAGGCCAATAATAGCTAAGACTTTTAAAAGAACACAGGAGTTTCGCAACTTGATTTCAAGACTTATTTTAAAGCAATAGTCATCAAGAAAATATCGTATTAGTATAACAATTGCAAACAGAAAACTGAACAGTTATAGAGTTCAGAAGTACATTATTTCATCTGTTGGCAGTTGACTTCTGACAAAGGTGGCAATGCAGAACAGAGGTAATAGGACAGTTCTTTCCAATAAGTGGTTTGGGAACAAGGGAATATCCATTTGCAAAATTAAATTTGACACCTACATCATATCACATAAATAAATCAAGTGTATTATATCCCTAAACTTGAAACACATTTTGCCACAAAGTCTGTAGAAGGTTATATGAGAGAATACCTTTTATCTTCAAGTTTGAAATAGACATCTTAAACAAATCTCAGAAAAAAAGAAAAAACCCATGAAAGACAGGTTGCTAAATCTTACATTTAAAATTAGGGACTTCTGTTGACCAAATGAAATTTGAGAAGAATGAAAAGATAAGACTCAGAATGAGAAAAAAAATATTTGCAACATACAAATGAATGAAAGTATGCAAGTGAAAATTAAATGAGGCAAGTGAAAATTAAAGCCACAATAAGATAACACAACGCACTCCCCAGACTGCCAAATTGAAAAGACCAATAATGGCATGTGATGGCAAGGAAGGGGAGACATTGGGCCCCCATAATCTGTTGGTGGGAATGTAAATTATAAACTTCTGCACCAATAATTTTACTTCTAGGTATACATACAATAGAAGGTGTACACATGGCCACTAGGGGACATGTCCAAAATACTAATGGCAACACAGTCATAATAGCCCCAAAGTGAAACAACTCAAAAAATTTGTGACATCGTCAGCAATGAAAATGCATGAACTACAGCTACGTGAATTATCATGGGTGAATCTTACAAATGTATTTTTGAGTTAAGGAAGAAAATCAGAAAAGAATAATAGTGATGATTCCATTTATATAAGCTTCAAAAATCTATAAAAATTAAACTATTGTGTTTAAAAATGTATAGGTCGGTGGTAAAAGTATAATGAAAGCAAGGAATTAATTATCATGAAAGTCAAGAGCATGGTTCATCTAGGAAAGAGGGAGGAATTTTAATTGGGGAGGGTCACATAGACGGCTTTCTAAGGTGCTGGCTCTATTGTATTTCTTGTTCTATGCAGTAGTTGTACAATAGCTTATTTAATAGCAAGCTGTTAAGCTTTACATCAATGTTTAATGCATTTTTTCTGGTCATATATTTTATTTTCCAATAAAAAGTTCAAAAGAAAAAAAAATGAAACTCACTTTTAACCACCATCTAGCTGATGCTAGAAAAGAGATAACAATTAACTATTAAATGTATGCGTGCATGAAAGTCTATTTATATACAGAATTTCTATATTGATCAAGCTACTATGAATAGCCTTTCTTGGGTAGCTAACTGTTCATGACTGTTTTGAAAAGAAAGTGAATTCCTGAAAAAAAAATATTCATTTAAGTAGTTAATATGCATTTTTCCTGTGTCGCACTTCTCTCCATGTAATAAATTAGATGAGATTCCCAACTACCACAGCTGCATTAAGATTCTAGTCCACATCTAGAGGATTGATTTAGGAGTGACTCAGAGAATTAATGACCTGAGCTTGTTGTGCATATTAAATACGGGCCACTCTATTAGGGAAGAGTTTGGGTAAATTGGTGCAGAGGCCTCAGGAAGAAAATAAAACCCTGTTCTTTTCTTCAGTATTGTCCATACCATGTATCTGAATGAAGCAGTTTGAGAGCTGCCTCTATGAGAAATCAACAAACACTATTGAAAACTAAAAATTTCTGGCAACTGAATAGTTGTATTATTGTAAAAAACCCAATTTAACCAATTGCTGTATGTAGTATAGATATTTCAGTGGTGTATAAGTACTGATATTGTTAAATGTATTATTATTTATTTATTTGTATTTATTTATGTATTTTATTTTAGAGAAAGAGAAAGAGCATGTGAGTGGCCGAGAGAGGCAGAGGGGGAGAGAGAGAGAGAGAGAGAGAGAGAGAGAGAGACAGAGAGAGAGAGAGAGAGAATCCAGAATCCCAAGTAGGCTCAATAGTCAGCATGGAGCCTGACACAGGGCTTGATCCCATGACCCCAAGATCATGACCTGAGCTGAAATCAAGTGTCGGATGCTCAACTGACTGAGCCACCCAGGCACCCCTGAGATTTTTACATTTAGATTTAACTACCATTTAAAGGTTTCCTGCTCTATTCCAAGCTCTGTCAATATATTCATTCATTCTTGAAACTTTTATGATGGGAGTTTTATAGCAAATAAAAGGACAACCAAAGAGATTATCTAAACTGCCCAAAGTTACACAGCTATAGAAGTACAGTTTGGACACAAGAGCCCTAATTGCTGTTTGAATAATTTCTCTTTATTGCATTAGTTACAGTAGGCTAACTCCTTTGACAAAAAAACCCCAGCATCTAAGTGGCTTAAAACAAATAAATGTTCATTTTGGGGGGCACCTGGGTGGCTCAGTCAGTTAAGTATCTGGCTCTTGATTTTGGCTCAGGTCATGAACTCGCGGTTCGTGAGTTTGAGCCCTGGATTGGGCTCTGCAGTAAGAGTGCAGAGCCTGCTTAGGATTCTCATTCTCTCCCTCTCTCTCAAATTAAATAAATAAACTTAAAAAAATGTTCATTTTTTAAATGTTCCAATCTAACATTTGGATGCCGAGTTGAGGGATAGGGGCTGTGCACACTCCCCAGCCTTCAGGGGACCCAGGCTTCCTCTAGTTCCTAGCTCTCTAAGGCCAGTGGTCTTCCCCTGTATCCTTTGACATCTGTCCAAGAAAAGAAAGAACATCCAGCATCCTATGGAAGAATTTGAACTTTTACATTTGGAAATGGCCTACATATCTCTGTTCATATTCCATTGTCTAGAGCTTCTCACTCTAGACACTGCAGTAGCCTCACCTCACCTCACTGCAATAAGGCTGAGAAATGAAGTCCTACTACATGCTTGTGAAGAAGAGGGAGAAATATGATGAGTTTCTATCCATTACCATAATGCCTCTATTCTTAGGACTACTACCAACCACATTTGCATAATTTGTTTGATATTTGAGCATCCACACTCCATTATTTTATTTTTAAGAGATATGCTAATTACTCATAGCCTTCATTTTCAGGTCCTTTAGTAATAATAGATAATACATATATGGAACGCCTGGGTAGCTCAGTCGGGTAAGCATCCAACTTTGGCTCAGGTCACGATGTCACAGTTTGTGACTTGGAGCCCCATGTCAGGCTCTATGCTTATGGGTAAGAGCCTGGAGCCTGCTTTGGATTCTGTGGCCTCCCTCTCTCTCTGCACCTCCTCCACTCACCCTCTTTCTCTCTTTGTCTCTCAAAAATGAATAACCTTAAAATTTTTTTAAATATGTATGTAACTCATACCACGTACTAAGCACTTCCTCCATCCTTTATGATTATTTACTAGTTTCATTTTCTCAACATCTATGTAGGAAGTAGGAAGTATTATCTTTTTTTGTAGATTGGGCAACTGAAGTACAGACTTTAAGTAACTTGCTTAATTATATTTCTAGTAAGTGTAATAAAGAACAATGATTTTTACTCAATTGGCAGCATACTACTCCTTTTCTATATTTAATCTCTTTGCCATAAATTATGTACTTTCTCATCTTTTACATATATTACTTTTTAATTTATTTTGTCTTTTTATATTTTTTTATAAAGGCCTAATTCAAGCTATTAAATACAATTTGATATGTAATCCCATATTTATTATTAAGTTTACTCTCATAAATCATGCTTAGGTTTTGGACTTGATTGATTTCTTATTAAGCCAGTTTTGTTAACCATACAAAGCCAGGTATTTTTAAAAATCTGCTAATTCTTAAGGAGAATTACCAGTGCTGAGTGTCACTCTGAAAAGTAACTACTTAATTGCAATTACTATTCTTCTGCTTTGATGCACAGTATTCCATAAATATCCTTTAGACAAAAAAAATATTTAATATTTTTCAATGGATATCAATTAATAAAGTTATTAAGCATAGTGGTCCTCTGGATGGTGGGAGTGGGCCAACATTCAACGGCCTATGGATTTCCTAAGGGGCTAAATTTACATCCTCAACTTTTTTTAAAGTTTGTTGTTGCTCTTCTTTTAATTAGAGTTACTTAAGGGTTAAGCAACACTGTCTTTGGAGACCCAGAAATAAATTGCTTCCAAAGAATTAAAAGTGTACACAGCTTTAGAATCTTGTAGGCACAGGTTGGAATCCCATGGACTGTACTGTACAGAGCACTTTTTTTGTTTTTTATGTTTCAAGTTTTTATTTAAATTCTAGTTAGTTAACATGTAGGGTAAGACTTGTTTCAGGAATAGAATTTAGTGATCCATCCCTTGCATATCACACCCAGTGCTCATCACAACAAATGCCTTCCGTAATGCCCATCGCCCATCTAGCCTATCCCCCATCCACCTCCCTTTTCAACCCTCCATTTGTTCTCTATAGTTAGTACTTTGATTTTTTACCTTCCTCACCTGTACAATGAAAATAATAATGCATATTTCATGGAGGTACTGTACAAATGAAATAAATATGTGAAAAGATTTGAAACAGAGAATGCCTTGTATAAATATTAGCTATTATTAAAGTGCGCTAGCTGGGACTAGTTAAATATGCAGAATAATTGACAAATGGAGAGGTGTGGAGAGAATAGCAGAAAGAAGTGAAGAAAATGGAACTATACATGGAAATAGAAGGGGCTAGCAAAGATTCTTAGGTGGCTGGGAGCTAAATTACTATCTGGTCAGAGAACAGGACTAGACTCAACCCTCGCAAAGTTGTATAGAGCAGGAGCAAAGGTCAATTTTAATTAGATTTTCATCATTAATTGGTTGATTTGATGAAATTAAGTTCAAGTTTTAAAAGTTGTTATTGACTTGCTTATCAGTCTGTAAAGGGTTGGTATAATTTCTATGGAGTCAAGATCAAGTGGCTTCTAGAAATCATGAATCTCCATATTTGGTCCCAACTAGCCTCTTCCACCTTGATAACTCTTAATTTGTCTGAGTTTCCCATTCCGTAGCCAAGATAAGCTGCTTATTCTTGCTCTTTCTGGTTCTCTTTTTCATGGCTGCACCTATGTTCCTGGTATTCCTTTGTCCTAGCATGACTTCTCCCTGACCCACACACATCCAAATGTCCAAAAGCTTCTTGGTGATTTCAAGTCCAAACCTAAATGCTATTTCCCTGAAACCTCCCCCATCTGCCTTGGCTAGAATGAGAATTATCTCCTTTCAACCTCCATAGCATTTGATCTATATCTCTGTTAAGGCTCACATTGCTTTCTAGTTTATTATTTTAGATTCATATTTAAATCATAGAGCATGTGCAATATATTTAATGGTGAATACATGTTTTGTAAATTGCATTACATGAAGCATCATTAGTATACTCTTAGACTGGTATTTTTTGAAAAGGAATTCTTGGGGATCCTGGGTAGCTCAGTCGGCTAAGCATCTGACTTCGGCTCGGGTTATGATCTTGTGGTTTGTGGGTTTGAGCCCCATGTCGGGCTCTGTGCTGACAGCTCAGAGCCTGGAACCTGCTTCGGATTCTGTGTCTCCCTCTCTCTATGCCCCTCCCCCACTCATGCTCTGTCTCTCTCTGCCTCTCAAAAATAAACATTAAAAAAATTTAAAAAAGAATTCTAAGATCATTTACATTTGGAAAACTGTCATTTTTCCCTATTATTTATTCTTGGAGCTCTGAGATAGTCAAGGATATATTTACAATATAAAGTGTTTGAACGTTTAACTATGAAATTAATAATTTTTAATAATAAGGACACTTTTTCCTTATAGTATATTGGTGTTCTGTGGACACCAACGGCCATTAGTTTTACCACTGCCTCAGCTCAATGGAAGATCTTGAGATAGTTCTACTAAATCTAATCCTCCTCAGTTATGGGAATTTTTTTCTGTCTTGTCATTGCCATTTTTCTTGGAGTCTAGAACTCTATCCTCTGTCCTGGGTTTTGGAAAGAAGGTTTGTCTACATGGGAAGGATATGTTGGGGGTGGGGTGAGGGTTTGAGCAACATGAGTGATTAAAAAGCTACATGCTACAGTTCCTTGGGTGTCTTCATCAAACGACAAGGAAAGGAACAACTTATTTGATTCTGTCACAGGAATTGTATACGGTTTACCTGCATAAAGACATGTGCTTTTCAAGGAGCTGGACACCTCTGGTGGTTCCCTGGAGCTAAGTGCTTACTATGCCCGCAGAGCAGAGCTCAGAGGACTATCCTCATAAACTCCGTTTCAGTTTCTGTGATCCTTGGCCTCATTCTCTCACTCAGCCTATGGATCCATTGACTAGTTTTGGTTGGGAGAGAACAAATTGGATCATCATTTTTTTTTCTTTTCTTTTTAATTGTGTTTGTGTGTGTGTGTGTGTGTGTGTGTGTGTGTGTGTAATAACTAAAGGATCATCTCATTTGAACGTAAGAGCCAAGAGTTTCACTTTGCCTTCCTTTGTTCTCCTGTGAAAATTTCATCCAAGTTAATTGGTATATCAAGTCTCTTTGGTGACACTGGAGGTGGAGAGTCAGGATGGAACTTCAGAATTCAAGGAAGATTGGAAAGGGTAGCAAGAGCAGACGGTTAATACAAACTGTTATCTTAATACACTGATGTACATGAATTATCTCTTACCCACCGATTAATTTCTTGAGGTTTATCCTTGTCAGTTGTGTTGTCTATAGTGCATAGCAAAGAGTTAGTGTCTAATGAATATTTGTTTAAATAAGTATAAAGTTTTTAAGACATTAGTTGTGGGGAAAGTCTTCCAACCATCTCTGACCATTTTGGTGAGGTTGTTAATTGTCAGCCCAGAGGGATGGTAGAGAGGTTCTCATTCTAAATTTTTTTTAACGTTTATTTATTTTTGAGAGACAGACAGAAACAGAGCATGAGTCGGGGAGGGGCAGAGAGAGGGGGGACACAGAATCCAAAGTGGGCTCCAAGCTGCAGGCTCTGAACTGACAGCACAGAGCCTGACACAGGGCGCAAACCCATGAACTGTGAGATCATGACCAGAGCCAAAGTTGGACGCTTACCCAACTGAGCCACCCAGGTGCGCTGAGGGGTTCTCATTCTAAAGGTTATGCCTCATGGAGAGCTGATACTGGTTCCAGAAAAGAGAAAAAAAAAGCATATGTTATTTCTACAGACAGACATCCTCTGGAAGAGAACATTTTGCCAAGAAGGACTGGGGTGTAAATCACCATTTAACATATCACATGATATTGAAATATAAGTGCAGATTTCCTCTTCTTCTCTAAATTGTACTTTTGACTCAGTGTCCTTCAATCACTCATAGCACAAGGAGATTAACAGGCTATTTAATCATCCGCCAAGAGAAAATACACTGAAAGATGTTACAAAATGACTCTTCAGCAAGGTCACATGATTTTCTTGCAGTGATTTGAAATTGTTTGCTAATGACTGATTATGCTCCTTTTTGATAAAAGCACTGCTGGTGGCAATGGCTTTATGTGTGGGCACAATTAAGGCTGATATTTCATCCTTAGTTCATTCCTCATAGCCACATACTTGAAGACAAGCCGTCTGCACGTGTGTCTACTTGTGGCATTTCTTGATGCCGTTAAGCTTAATTTTTAATAATAAACCTTTCCATTTATCTGGTGTTTAACATTTTTAGGGCACTTTAACACCTGTGAGCCACATCAAAGTCATAATAGTCCTGAGAGGTAAAGAGAGCCAGAATTAGGTTTCTAATTGCACATTAAGTATATGTGGTAAATAGCATTAGTCACATTATTTGTGTCAAGGCTTATTCTGTGACCCTATGGTGCCTCTTATTTTTTTTCTTGAACTGCTACTTCAACTTGTTCTTGGTATATCTCCTTCTTGTGACATTTATCTTCTGTGCTCGCTTGTCTTGCCATTATGCAGTTACTTGAATACTTGGCTACAAACCACTTTCAGCAGATAGTCTGTCCATGGACTTGATTGGGATGAGCATTCCTTCATGCCTTGGAATTTCTCTAGGACTTATTTTTTCCTGTGTGTTTAAAAAGTTAGTTTTGATTTTCACAACAGCATCTTTCATCAGGATGTGATTTTCCAGAGCTACTGGCAACTGAAAATAAGTACCAAATATAACTGGTGATTTTTCTGAGCAGGGTGATGGCATTTGCACACACTCTGCACCCTGCTGCAGAGTCCTATACATGGAATATACTCAATAAATAGGAGAAATTAAAATATTGTTATTTCTAAATTGATATGCATTCTCAATGCCTCACTTGGCTTCAAACTTGATTTAATTTATCATTGAATTATTAAAACATAGTAGACATTCAATAAATGCTTCAGGAATGAATGATACCAATAAGTATCTGAATGTTGGTTACAACAACAAATGGGTGATAATTTAAATTACTCTAATTGTGGTTTATTTTTATACAATTTTGAAAAGTTGGCTTGGGCTATTGAGGACTGTTCTGAATTTGTGGATCAAATTCAAATTGTTCCTTCTTTGTACATGTTCTATTTAGAGCTCTCATATCTCCAAGGCTCCTGCTCTCTATTTTCATTGGGTGGAGGGGAGAGGATTTTATACTTTATTTCCTATCTGCATTTTCTCCTCTGTATTGTTTCTTGCACCTTTCATGATCAAACTGCTTTTTTCCAACTGTCTTCTATTTCATGGGCAACATGTTTTCTCTTTGCCCTGTAGCACACAAAATCATTTAGAAAATGTGCTCCTGCATAAAATCCATCTTACCACCTGCTAACACATCAGTCAATCTGAGCTCACTTCTTTAGCTTTTTGATCAGCGTTGCAATATACAGGTGCCTCTCTTAGCACATATTGCATTAAATGACATTAAACCGTGTTTGTCTCTCCATCAGACTGTGAAATCCTTTAGGGAGGAAGACATGGTGTAGCCATGTATATATCCATACCTGGTGGAAGCAATGTCAGCCCAGTAAGCACTGGTGGATTTGTAACAACTACAGTCTTCTTGGGACCCGGATGAGAAGCTTGACTTTTGCAAATGAATGCTGACTTTAATGACATTTGAACAGACATAACAAAGGTATATATATATATACAGTGTGTATTTCTCTTTTTGCCAAATGTTTTCAATTAAAATATTAGTCATTCTCACTTTAGACTGCAAAACATGAAGAAAAAAAGTGGAACATTTGTGACAACCATCTGTCAAATTTCTTGATGTCTGAAAGCAACAATAGGATGACTTCATTCATTGGTTTTAATATGGACATTTTGCAGTTAGAGACAAGTTTAAAAACAGACATTTTTTCTAAGATAATGATTTTCTTTGGGCTTCCTTCTTTTCCAAAGCTGTGCAGGAAGACAAAAGGAACAACCCTATAAAAATTCCCTAAAAAATTAAGTGCTTATAATGTGATATAGAAATGTTTAAAAAATTGTACATTCAAACCCAAAGGCTATAGTTTCATGAGTAAAGGTGACAATGATGTAGTCCTTGGTTCAAATTATAGATTTATTATTAGAAATATGTGCAAAAATGTGTGTAAATTATTTAAAGCTAAGCTAGAATCACATGAATCCAGACCTGGTGATCACAGTTCAGACTGAGCAGATTAAGGAATAACCTGGGAAAATTTTCTAAACCCAGTGCTAGAGACAATATGAACAGAAATATGTTACTTTACTGGGGTTTCATAACAAACACCATAGCCTTTAACAAAGAATATGAGATCTTCTCAAGGTAGATCTTCCCAAGGTAGAGCTGGTTGTACAGTCTGCGGGTAAATGAAGAGATTCTGGATAAAGTTATCTCTGGTGAACTATCTCATGATGACACCCCAATTATAAGTAGAAATCAGGAAGAGAAATATGGGAATCCTATGTGAGTTTTACCTCACAGAGAAAAATCTTCTTTTTAGCACATTATTACAAAAGAAAATGCCTTAATATAAAAAATACATTTTTAAGCAGGGAAATTGTTCTTTGAGTTCCATCTTGAGGAGCTTATATAACTTAAATCACTCTTAAATGAACTTCAAGTTCTACCTACAAACTAATTCAACTTTAAATCCTTTGAGTTAACTAGAACTTCTTTGATCTTTTATTTTCTGTTAAATATAGTTATGAAACTTAGTTTTCAAAGTAAAACTTTGTTTAATCCTGATTATTATACAGATACATGAACATTTTTGACAAGTCGCTTTGTGTCAACGTCTCCATTAAATGTATCTCTTTTTTCTTTTATCTACTACAGTCTAATGACCTACTTAGTGTTTTTTAATGATGCATTCAAAAATCTGGTGATTAATCAATCAACACATTTGGTAGGTTCTACTCTGTGTTGCAAAACTATGCTCAAAAGGAGAGTCAGAGGATACCACTCTGCTCTGAGCACTGCTACTGATATCTTATAATACAGAGACAAATATTATGATACTCATTTTCTAGATGAGAAGCCTGGCCACGTGGTATAACACATGTTAAGATCAGACCAAAAGTATGCCCCATGAGTTAATACTCAAACCCAAGCTTTCACCGGCATCAACACCTACACTTTAAAAAAAAATTTTAATATTTATTTATTTTTGAAGGAGAGGCAGAGCATGAGTGGGGGAGGGGCAGAGAAAGAGGGAGACCCAGAATCTGAAGCAGGCTCCAGGCTCTGAGCTGTCAGCACAGAGCCTGACACAGGGCTCGAACTCACAAACTGCGAGATCATGACCTGAGCCGAAGTCGGATGCTCAACCGACTGAGCCACCCAGGCGCCGCAACACCTACACTTTAATATGTAGTGTTACACTTTTAATATGTACAACATACACTTTTAATATGTCACACAATATTTTTTTTCTCCAAATGGTAAAATGGTAAAGACAATAACATTTATGGTAGCCTTCTGTCTTGATGGTGTGATTACCCAGAAGGCTCTCTGAATTATATATAATTATCACCATTTTACAGAGAAAAGATTCTCACTTTAAAGGAAGTAAGCAACCTGCTAAATATGATGGCACAAGTGTTGAAAGACAGAAGATGAAAGAAACCTTGAGACTTTGTCTTAGTATAAAACATTAACCTTGCTCTTAGGGAGTTTTAAATTAACTGGAGAGTTGTAAAACTTTAAAATTAGAAAAAAAAATCCATATTTGCATCCAAATGGTATCCTGGTGAAAGTGAATATGTTCCAAGAGGACATAATCCCAAAGCAAAAATTTTTTTATACTTAGACTTATATTGTTTCCCCTTGAGCTTATCTTGAGCAACCTAAATTTCAGTCTTCACTGAGTCACTAACCCAATCAATCACTTGGAACTAATTGATTTATTTGTGATCACATAATAAATCCCTTTTAACCTGAAATCCAATACCCAACATGTTCACAGGCACCAGTCATTACTGAGAAGACCTAATGTTCAAAGGGAACGTACTTGAGTGCTCTAGCAAAGTAAGGGAAAGCCTGGGGGGTCTACATAAAAGGAGGTATTTGGAAATTGAGTACAAACAATAAAGAGAGAAAGGAATACAGAAGAAAGAGAGACTACAGATTACTATGGATTATCAACCATTATAGCAATTAAAGCAAAATAAAATAACTCAAACTAGTGGAGACAGAATGAGAGAAAATGAGTCAAACCTGGGAATGCCAGTCTGGAGGAAACGGAAAATATCATGAGGGGAGGAGGAAAGTTAATGAGAAAGCAGTCACTAACACAGCTCAGTGATATGCGTGACTGCATAATTATTTATATATTGCTTGTCAGTACATCCAGGGCAAGGCGTCTGGGTGCATGAATGTAGAATATGCACTCACACGAAAAGGGAGGAAAGTAGTCACAAGGATTCTCAGGGAAGAATTTTATATTTTGTATTTTATATTTTTATATTTAAATATTTATTTAAATATTTTCTATTTTTACATGTAAATGTTTATTTAAATATTTTCTATTTTTATATTTGTGTAGACAAAATATACATACTGACTTTTTGAAAATTTATGTAAATTAAATAATATTTAAAAATTTAAGGAATCAGATGCTAAGAGATGTAAGAGATATATCTAAGCCTACATCTTCAATAAAGACTTTTAAAATCACTGCCTGACAAAGTTATTTCAACCTGTAGATCATGATATTTTTTATAATATAAACTGCTATACAGACAGATTCCATGAGAAAGTTAATGTCTTGTAGGTACTATATGGAGTTTTCTGTATCATTATATTAATAAAAATTTTTTGAAGTTCAACAGCAACCTGAGATTCAAATTTTTATATGATAAATTATCAAATGGATTTTAAAAATATATTGCTGTTTGTGTTATTTTGAACAAAAAGTACACCTGGAATGAATTGTCTTTTACTTATGAGATGTGAAAATAGAGTTAAAATTGAAGGTAGACTGAAGGGGAAGAATGGTTTTGAGGACTGATACTATCTGACTTCAAGACTTACTATAGCTATAGTAATCAAGGCAGTGAGGTATTGGTAAAAGAATAGACAAACAGCCCAATGGAACAGAAGAGAGAACTCAGAAATAGAGTTACATAAATAAAGTCAACTGATCTTTGACAAAGGGAGTACAATGGAGCAAAAATGGTCTCCTCAGTAAATGGTGCGGGAACAACTGGATGTCCACATGCAAAACTACAAATCTAGACCTATCTTTCGTAAAAATTAACTCAAAATGGATCAGAGACCTAAATGTTGTGTGTCTACACAAATATACAACTCCTAGATGGTTGCATAGGAGAAAACCCAGGTGAATTTGGGCATGGTGATGCCTTTTTAGATGTGACTGAAAAGTTATGACCCATGAAAGAATTGATAAGCTGGACTTCATTAAAATTGAAAATTTCTCCTCTGTGAAAGACAAGTGTCAAAAGAATGAGAAGACAAGCCACAGGCATAGAGACAGTATTTGTAAAAGACACATCAGATAAAGGACTGTTACTCAACATATGCAAAGAACTCCTAAAACTCCACATAACAAAACTAACAACTTGATTAAAAAATGGGCCAAAGACCTTAAGAGATGACTCATCAAAGAAGATATAGAGCATCCCCGGCTTGCGCTCTGTCTCTCTCTGTCTCTCAAAAATAAATAAAAATGTTTAAAAAGATTAAAAACAAAACAAAAAATGGACCCCCTGGTGGCTCAGTCTGTTAGGCATCCAACTACAGCTCAGGTTATGATCTCACAGATCATGGGTTCGAGCCCCACATCAGGCTTTGTGCTGATAGCTCAGAGCCTGGAGCCTGCTTTGGAAACTGTGTCTTCCCCTCTCTCTCCCTCTGCCACTCGCGCTCTGTCTCTCAAAAATAAATAAAACGTTAAATTTTTTTTAAAGTAAAAAAGGAAGATGTAGAGTTGTCAAATAAGCATACAAAAGGATGCTCCACATTATATATCATCAGGAAATGTACATAATAACAACAATGAAACATATTACAATGGCCAAAATCCAGAACACTAATGACATCAAATGCTGGTAAGCAACAGGGGCTCTCATGCGTTGTTGGTGAGAATGCAAAATAGTACAGTCCCTTTGGAAGACAGTGGACAGTTTCTTACAAAACTAAACCTAACCTTACTATACAATCCAGCAATCATGGTCCTTGATATTTATCCAAAAGAGTTGAAAACTTATGTCCACATAAAAACAGGCACAGGATGTTTACAGCAGCTTTATTCTCAATTGCCAAAACTTAGAAGGAACCAAGATGTCCTTCAGTAGGTGAATGTATATGTAAACTGCGGTACATCCAAACAATGGAATATTACTCAGCCCTAGAAGAAAATGAAGTATCAAACAATGAAAAACCATGGGGAACCTTAAATGCATATTACTAAATGAAAGAAACCTATCCAACAAGGCAAAACTGATATTATAATGATGGATATGCCACTATTCATGTGTCCAAATCCAATGAATGTACAACACCAACGGTGAACCCTAAGGTAAACCATGGACTTTTGGTAATTATAATGTATTAATGAGATCCATCCTTGGTTAAAAAAAAAAAAAGTTTACCATTCTTTTGAGGGATGTTGATAACGGCGAAAAGGGATATATAGAAAATCTCAGCGCCTCCTGCTCAATTTTGTTGTAAACCTAAAACTTCTCTAAAAAGATAAAGTCTTAAAAAATAAAGATAGGAGTCCAAAGTCCAGAGTAGCCTCAGTTACATATTTATTCAGATGTTAAAAATAATTTTTCCTGCAGATTTTCATATAAAATGTGGATTTAAAAATAAAAGTCTACATTCTACTAGAAGTAAAATTTTACGTCTCTCAGTACTGTTTTAAGCTTTGTCCACAAGAAAAATAACTTCATTAAAATCACAGACCTAAAGAAATGTAAGTTTATAGTGGCCAGGACATTGTCATAAATAAAACTAAAGATGATAGCTCTAATTTAGTGAACACTGAGTGTGTGTTAAAAACTTTTCATGCATTATGTCCTTTAATACTTGCCTCAATGCTTTGAAGCTGAAATCATCATCCTTATTTTTTAAAGGCAGAATTTGATGCTAAAAAACGTTAAATAATTTTCTTGATGTGACACAAAGATCAAGTAGAAGAACTTGGATTGCACCTAGAGAATCAACTCTATGTTCCATTTGTGAAACCACAAGATTCTATAGTCCTCATCTATAACATACTTCGGAATATAGTTTTATACCTTCTCTATTTTTATAAAGTAGTTAGGTGTCTAGAGATAATGAGTATCAGTGATAAATACTATCAATTTGTGATCAATGCAAAAATGGTACAATGAAGGCGAACTCAAATAAGTTCAAAGGTCCATGTTTTGCTGAGTCTGAATAATAAATTCCACAGATTTGAATAAAGGTAAAGACTTTCTAATAGAAAATCAGTTTCATGTCATGCCCACAAATTTTAAGCAAACAGTTAAAAAATATAAGTGTGAAGGTGCAGCCACAGGTAAGGAATATTTGATTTTGATCTCAGCCTTGACCCCACTCTAGCAGTAGCTGTGGATTTATAGCACTGACTTGTCAACATTCTGTTGCTCTGTATGAACAAAGGTCTTCCAGTGTTAAGAGAATAGCTAGCAGTAGTAAAGTTTCTCTTTTACAAAATCTGTACAGCTTATAAAGAAATTTGAAAACACTGACAACAATCTCATTATCTCCCTAAGAAGACCACCATTATTATAAACTAATTGAGTTATGTAGAGGTCCTTTTTAACCTTTCCCATCACCTAGTACAGCGCCAATATATATAAAATAGCTCTTCAATATATTATACTTTATTTGATTTCTAAGACATCTTTAACATTAAAGAGTCAAGTCAATTTAATAACTCAATATAAGGCAATTAGAAGAAAAAAAACCTAAAAAATAAAGCTAGCATTCATTGTAGAAGGCCTGCCAAAAGATAAAAACGACAGCGGTATTTCTAATTCTTGACATTAGCAAACCTTATGTGTACATGCAGAGGCTTGTAAAGTACTTGATTTTATTTTACTTTTTTGATTTTTATTTTTTGACTTTTGGAATCCAAATGCCAGGTGACTAAGCCTCAACTATCTGCTAGATGTTTATAACACAATGTCCCAATTGCTTCCATTACCCCAACTAAATGCCACACATGCGAGTGAGGCCATCTGAGACTACATCCTGAGCCCAGGTGGCATCAGGCTGGCTTTGGTGCATCTTAAGGAAATATTTGATGTTCAGCTGCTTTATAATATCTTAGTTAGTAATATACACATTACATATATATATGTATATATATATATACATCCATTTTTTAAAATTTTTCATCAAAATACTACCCTCAGAAATATTGTGTTATAGACCAAGTAAATAAGAAATGGTTTTAGGAATACTCTGAAAGAGGCCAGGAAAAATGAGCCAGGATCATGGCCAAATTAAGTAAAATGAGCATGCTTAAACAATAAACAAGATGCTTATTCATATCTACTCCTAACTCACTGAGAATGAAAGTCTAGCAGCTCATGGAAAGAATAATTTTCTTTCATAGTACCTCACCCTAATAATTTGTATTAGGAATTGTGAATGCTATAGGAAGGAAACTGTATTTAATCAGTCAACAAGTGCTTGTTGAGCCCTATCCTCTGTGTACTATATGGGACACTGTGAATGAAGCCTGCAAGACATACAAGCATAAGCTCCAGTAGCCTTGTCCATGTTGGTGTCACCTGACACTCGGGAAGCAAAACTAGGCTCCTTAACCCCCACACAATATGCAGTTGTTTCTTCTCTAGTCCTCAAGCAAGAGATGAATCTGAGTCATTAGGAGAAGTACACTTGACCAAAACCAATATACATGATCTTAATCCCAAAGCTTTTAGTAAGTGTGTGATTGTTGATTTGGCATCTAATTTTTCTGTATCTGCCTTTTTTTCACTTACAGTTTGAGAGGTAAGAACTTGGCTTCCTTGTCTCAAAGTGATATGAAAATGAAATTTAGCATTTTAGAACTAAACAGCACAGATAAAATTTATTAACTGGAACAATAGCTATTTCATTTTTCTGCACTTAAAGATCTGAATTGGCATCTTCTCTTTCAGCTTCACCCATCAGGAAAGTAAACCATAGGTACCATGTGGACACTCTTGAATACATTTTTTAATTTTCTTCTTTATTCTGCTTGGCTCTTTAATATAATTCATATTTTGACTAATCTTGATTTTTTAGATATTTTTATTTTTATTTTCTTTTAGGTGTTTATTATTTACTTCATTTCATTATATGCATTATTTTAAAATGATTCCATATAGTTTCTGAAAAAAGCTAGTAAATATATTTTTTTAAACAAACATGCATGGGTGTCTGGGTGGCTCAGTCAGTGAAGCATTCAGACTTTGTTTGGCTCAGGTCATGATCTCTCAGTTCTTGAGTTCGAGTCCCGCATCAGGCTCTGTGCTGACAGTTCAGAGCCTGAGCTGCTTCAAATTTTGTGTCTCCTTCTTTCTCTGCCCCTCCCCCACTCACACTCTCTCTCTCAAAAATAAATAAACATGTAAAAACAAAAAAATAAAACAAACATGCATACACATAAACACATACTTGTAGGAGAAGGAATGAGCCACATGCCTGATGTAACTTTAGGACACCATGAACTATTTGGTCAACTTTTGGATTTTAGCAAAATGACCCTGAAACAGTGGGAAAAGTACACTTGACCAGAAGCAAATACACCTGGTTACTGTATATACCAAATGAATTTATTTGCTCTCACATATGTGCTATGGGGTATTAACATCTCTAGTGCCTCTCGTAGTGTCCCAGAAAAAAAGAATATTCTCTGCACAAGCTGTGGCACAATCTCCAACGACCAAAGTGCTGGTTTTCTCATCTCTATAAAATTCCATTTGATTTTATCTAGGTCATTCCACTACTCCTTATCCCTTATTAAATTTGCCTCATTATTTGAACCTATTCATAGATAGATAAATAGATGAGAGAGAGAGAGAGAGAGAGAGAGAGAGAGAGAGAGAGAGAGATGGAGAACCTATCCAAATGGCTCAAAGCAGGTACAAAACAATCAGAGCACATGTACAAAAGGATCATTCATGACTTTCTTGGAATCAAAATTCCGTGTGAAGAAGCACTGTTTCTTCTTGATATTGGAGAGAAGATGTCCAGTAGATATTGGAGACAAGGGGCCCCAATTTTTTACATTCCCCCATCCATATGCCAGATATGTAAGGCATGTTATGTACTATCAATGTTAAAATGGGCCACTCCTCCTCCTCTATATTGAGGTTTCTGATTTAATTTTGAAGTCAAAGTAAATCATTTTCTAGGATCTTCGTGTCTATAAATACATGAACTATCCACAAAATATACAGGTAATATCAGCTCCGTATCCGGTGTAGCTGGGCAGATGTGAAGTGAAAGTAAGGTGAACTAAATAAAACCTGTCAGCATTGCGGCCACACCAACCTCACAAAGATAAAGAAGGAATGGCTTTCAGAGAGCTGTTAGCCCATGTTTCTGCTCTTGTCTGGTCTTTTACCTAAATCTTCTTTGAGAAACCAGAGTTTCTCATTTTTTCACTTCCATCCTTTTTCAATATGGAAGCACAAAATTCTATGACATTTACCTCATATTTAGTTCATCCCATTCATATCACCTCATCATTTACTGTTACAACAAAAGGCTTTAATGTACTTGGCTCATTTTATTGTCTTTAATAAGTTGAAAAACGTGGTACATTTTGTATACTTTCTTGCTATTCAATATAATCGTATTTAGCAAAAGTTCAGTCCTTGGAAAGTTCCTTAAATAATATTGCTCATTAACAATTGACCAGAGCACTTAAAATGCAAACAACAAATTACATTGTAGAATTATTTTTCCCTTTTGTTGAGAAACTCATTTACTTTTAAGAGAATGTTTTCATTAATCTTATCTGGCAGGTTTCTTGGTGTGTGTATATTTCCTGCAGTCAAAACTAAACTCTGCCCTCCTAGATAATGCTCACAAAATTATATATGGCAGTGCTGACGCAGCTCCTCATTGGCATGCTGCAACCTGCTTTGTTAATGAATATTTTTTAAGCTTCTTTGAAGTCTTGAATATGAAAATAGAATAAAAATGTGATTACTGTCACTATAGCACTGCCAAATTTGTTAATGAGGCAATATTCTTTATTTTGTCTTGGGCCAAATTTGGTGGTTGTTTTGCAAACAGCACAAAGCAATGATTAACACGTAAGCTAAGCTCTTCAACTTTATGTTGTGGATGCCTTCTATGTAGATTTATTCAACATTTTCCCCTTAGTGTTTGGGAGGAATCAAATTTCATAGTTTCTACTACTTATTTAGGGCAGATCCTAATAGTAGGTAAAATGAAGGTGACAAATTTCCACAGGGAAATATAATCTTTTATATTATATGTTGTCATAAAATACTTTATATGATGGCATTTGTCATCTATACTGGGGTTGCTAAAATCCTGCAATCCCATTATGTACAATCATCTTCGTCTTTATTAGCACTAAATTCTCTAAATTACTGAGCATGGTCTCTTCTGCCTAACTCAAAAGATCCCAGCATCCTAACACCTGCAGAAAAGCATGTGGTCAGCCCAGGGCACCTCCTGACAATGGGAGAAAGTAGTTACCACATTGAACGACCTTCCACGTAAAATTACTTAAAAGCCTTCTTGGGGCACCTGGGTGGCTCAGTTGGTTGAGCATCCAACTTTGGCTAAGGTCATGATCTCACGGTTCCTGAGTTTGAAACCCACATTGGGATGGCTGCTATCAGCCTGTCAGTGCAAAGCCTGCCTCAGATCCTCTGTCCTCCTCTCTCTGCCCCTCCTCCACTTGTACTCTCCCAAAATAAATAAATAGTAAAAGAAAAAAAAAGTCCTTTTGAGTTATTTACTCTCTTAAATCAATTCTAGGGGTGCCTGGGTGGCTCAGTCAGTTAAGAGTCTGACTCAATTTCAGCTTAGGTCACGAACTCAAACTGTGAGATGGAGCTCTGCGTTAGGCTCTGTGCTGACAGTGAGGTGCCTTCTTGGGATTCTCTCTCTCCCTCTCTCTCTCTGGCCCTCCTCTTCTCTTCTCTTCTCTTCTCTCTCTCTCTCTCTCTCTCTCTCTCAAAATAAATAAAATAGGGGCACCTGGGTGGCTCAGTCAGTTAAGTGTCTGACTCTGGTTTCGGCTCACGTCATGATCTCATAATTCTGTGAGTTTGAGCCCTACATCGGGCTCTGTGCTAGCAGCCTGGAACCTGGTTGGATTCTCTCTCTACCCCTCTTTCTCTGTCCCTCCCTGACCTGCACTGTCTCTGTCTCTCCAAAAATAAATATCATATAAATAAATAAATAAACAAACAAACATTTAAAAAAATCTATTCTAAACCACATTTTCTGTCTTTTTTTTTTTTACCTGTCAAATATTTCAGTTACCACAAAGACATCCACCCCCACTCCCAACCCACCTACTTCCATGAAGGTTTGTTAGAATATTTAGAATCGTGTATTAAAAAGAAACAAACCCAGAGACCCACTGTTGAGTCACCTCTATTAAAGTTCCACATCAGCAAAGCAAGACTTAATACCTCACCTAATGACAGCTTCACCCGTCTAGGGATGTGAATGTTAAAGGGAAATGAAGATATCTGTGACATGATGATAATAACAGCAATAAGAGTGGACAATTTATCGAGCAGAAACTAGCAAAATAACAAAAACATTATTCACTGCTAGATAGTAAATTCCTTGAGGACAGGGACTACATCTTATAAAACATTTAGCACACATGCCCAGCCTCAACTGTGGTTAAGTGGCCAATAAATACACTCTAACTTCAGTTTAATGGTCAGAGAGGAATAGAGAGGGACAAATGCAGAAAATGGCAAAATAATTTACCTATAAAGTCATCGACTGTTTGAATCATCTTTTAAATCTGAAGGATATAAATAATTCATTACTCCAGACAAGACAATTATTTGCCAAACTGCCACTAAATCCTAGGAAAGAAAGTCACACACCTTGCCAGTAAATCCTGTTCCTTTCACATGGGTATACCAGGCATATATGTTACAAATGGAGGAACAGTTGGCCAAGTATATTGTTTTTAAGGGAATGGGTAAACAATGGATCTTTCAGATTGTGTCTACAAGGAAATGAGTTCAATTGTCTTAGGTGAATCCAGCTAATCAATCAGTTTGAGTGACTTTTTCTCCTACTTGGCAAATGTCTGCTAAACCATTTTAGAATCATTTTGAAGTTTCTTATTCTGAAATCTGTATTGATTAATTTATTAAAGACATTTTTTCCCCTTTTCATGTCCTTAAAACTTCTTAGTAATGTCATTTTCATTTTATTTCCTTATCTGAACATGAATAGGTGGGGTGGGATATTCAGATAACCAGCGGCTTTCTCTTTCCAGAACTTTTGCTGTTTCATTATTAAAAATGGCCACATAGACAATTGGAGTTACAATGTTTTTCTCTTTAAATGATAACCTTGGGTTAGAAATACACATGAGCAAATAGAGGTAAAGAGACAGTGTGGACAAAAATACCTGTGAATACATCCAAAAGAGGAAAGAAGGAAGCACCCTGGTCACTAAAAAGGCTTTAAGAGAATGAACTTGATTTTGTTAAACTTGTTAGCAAGTACTTAAAGTACAGTTGCTCTTAAATACAAATTAAGTAAGATACAAAAAATAGAGACTGTACTACCAGAAGTCTGGGGTGTAAGAAAATTTTACAACTAATTGACTAATAATCATAATAGTGATAATACTGATTTTGTTAATGATGATAATTTTCTAATCTAGGCACAGTAATTCTACGTACTTTAAATTTTTTTAATGGTTATTTATTTTTGAGAGAGAGAGAGAGCAGGGAAGGAGCAGAGAGAGGGAGACAGAGATCCAAAGCAGGCTCTGCACTGTGAACACAGAACCCAACGCGAGACTCAAACTCACCAACTGTGAGATCATGACCTGAGCCAAAATCAAGAGTCAGCCGCTTAACCAACTGAGCCACCCAGGTGTCCAAAATTCTACATACTTAAAATTGATCAATTTTATGTAAATGTCATAAAACTTCCATTCATTTGGTAAAACGTATCTTGATTTTACAGATAAGGAAGACGAGGCTCATGGAGGTTAAATGACTCACCAAGAACACATAGTTTAAGGAATCAAGATTCAAACTCAGTATGATTACAAAGATTCAGAAAAGTTCTTAAGTGGAGGGGTGTGGCCTTCTTGATCCTTTGCTCTGTTCTATAAACTCAGAGTATTAATGAAATGACTGATACCTAACTGCTATCTTGGATCCTGAAGTAACATTGAGAATAATGGTAGAAGGAGCCTACCTCCCTGGCCTGTGCTTACTATTTCTTTTTTTTTTTTTTAAGTTTATTTATTTATTTTGAGAGAGACAGAGACAGTGTGAGTGGGTGAGAGGCAGAGAGAGGGAGACAGAGAATCCCAAGCAGGCTCCACACTGTCAGCATAGAGCTCGTGAAACCGTGAGATCATGACCTGAGCCAAAACCAAGACTCCAACACTTAACCGACTGAGCCACCCAGGTGTCCCTGCAATTAATATTCTTAAACAAATAATCTCTGAACATTTCTCATATGTTTAAACCACTGTGATTTCCAGTTTTTCTGATACTTGTAGCCAAACGTAAGTGCTACAATTATAATTACAAATGTGCACCTGCAGGACTGACCATGGCCCAATCATCTAACTTGTTTGGTTTTCTTTTGTACTGCCTGATCTCTTACCTTGTTAAACTGGACTGAGGCCTTGGGCTTTGGGCCTTGAGCCTTGAGCCTTGAGCCTTGAGCCTCAAGGATGTTAGGAAAGGTCCGCAACCTGGGTTTAATGTCCCATGTGAACACAGGGAGATCCAGTGTAAACAGCCCAAACCGAATTTCCAATTGTGTGGGCTAAAGGTATGAATCAAAGACTTGAGACCAAATGGTTTTGAGAAATGAGGGGTGTCAGTGAATTGTGAGGTTCAGAGCAAGCAAAAGAGAAGTTGGATCTGGAAAAATATCATGAGTTAGATCAGATACTTGAAATGTTTTGTATACATCTTAATAATGTGGTTGTAAGGACAAGAGTTTTTAAGAGGATAAAGCCAAACCCATATTGCAAAATGAAGGTATCGATGATATTTACTCTACCTACCCAAAAGCTTATTGTATGAATCAGAGAAAGAAGGATATATGAAAGCAATTCTTACAGATAAATCCACAGTATATAAATATCCAGATTTTTTTCTAGAATAATTCAAACAAAAGCATTATGGTTCTTAAGGCTGAAGTTCTATGTTTTAAAATGTATTATTGAGAACATTGTCTATATTTAAATAAGGAAATTTCTGATCCTCCCTCTCCTATAGTTAGTTCATTGTTATCTTGTAAATATTAAGTACATCCTACATATTTTTGATTGGTTGATTTTATATTTGACTTAGTCATTTCTTTATCGACCATTTTTAATGGTACTTTTCCTCTTTCTGCCTTCATTCTCAGTGGCAAAGATATCCATTCAACATAGTCAAATTATGGAATAGCCCTTGTCTGGGATGGAAGACTACCCAGTAGTCTTTACCATATTCACAGTGCCATGTTCCCCATGGAATCTCAGATCACTAACATTATTAAAATGTACTCAAATATTTTCGATTCTATACGGCCTCAAATTCACATATCATGAACATTTTAAATTGTTTTATTATCAGGTCAATTTTTTTCTTCCCCCTCATACCCTTCATGTAATCACACAAAAAGAAAGCATAAGTGGGCTTCCCAAAACCTATATTTGTCTAAGTTTGATACTTTCTGTCTTCATCTAAGAACTTTGAACTCTGAACCTATGAAAAAATGGTTGAAGAAAATATATTTAACACAGTAAGGATAAAATTCAACTCAATGTCATAAATGCTTAGAGGACATAGGCAGGAAGTATCCACAAGTGGGTAGGCTATGGAGTACAGAAGAATGGTTTAAAATTGAGGCAAACTGAACAGCCCATTTCTAACATCTAAATGGTACTCACTTTTTGTAGTTTCTTGTCTCATGGGATCGTGAGCTCAGTAAAACTAAAATATCTCACGTTTCAAGATAAAGCAGAAATCTATAAAAAAATCTATAAAAATCTATAAAAATCTATAAAAAAATCTCATGTTTCAAGATAAAGCAGATTATCCTATAAAATGTTAATATTTTAAAAGGCACAGCATAGCATCATTAGTAAGAAGAGTATGGGTTCTCAAGCCATTTTGCCTGGATTTGAATCACAGCTCCACTACTGACTTCCTGTCTGTGCCTCAGTTTTCTCATTTTTGAAAAGGGGATCATAATAGAATAATGGGAGTCTATTTCATAGGGCTACCATGGGTAGCAAATTAGTATTTTTAGAACATTTAAAAAAATGACTAGGGGCATCTGGGTGGCTCAGTCAGTCAAGTATCCACCTGGATTTCAGCTCAGGTCATGATTTCATGGTTCTTAAGATCTAGCTCCATTCTGTGCTGACAGTGCAAAGCTTGCTTGGAATTATCTCTCTCCCTCTCTCTCTGTCCCTCGTCCAATTGAGTGCACATGTGCACACTCTTTCTCAAAATAAATAAACATTAAAGTGGACATACAGAAAGCACTATAACATGAGCTAAATAAAAAGTCAATCATACTTTAAAATAAAGAGTAAGGATATCATTGTATAAGCCAAAGTATAATTGTGAATTTCATTCAGGCTGCATGACATGATTTTCGAATTCCTGATTTAGAGAACATGAGAAGTAATCTGACATCTGGGGGTGGGGGGAGGAAGTAATCGTATTGTATGTGGCATTCAAATGGGATAGAACTGAGATCAGTAAGTGGAAGTCAGAGGAAAGTCTAGCTTGAGTCAAGATAAAAGCTACTTTCTTCCAATTACATATGTCTAACAGTAGAAGGAAGTGCCTTAAAAAAACTGGTGCATTCTCTGTCACTGAATGTGGCTCAAGCAGAAACTATAAGATAGATTATCTTTTGGAGATATAATAGAGAGAATTTCTGCAGAATTTGGAAAAATGAACTCTAAAATACTGTCCAACCCTAAAGTCATGAATCTTATATGACAAATATCAAAGAACCCTGGCCAATAGAATGTGCAACAACTTTCCAGGGCCACTGCTAGACCCATCAATAACCCACAAGCAGTGGTCAGTTACATCAATGCTCAAGGAGGCAGAGGGAAGAGAGATAGTAACAGATAAGTGTAGGGTCTTTTAGGACTGAACAAAGATCCACTAAAGGGTTTTCATATCCATAGTTCCAGCAGGATGCTGGTAACCAGGTACACAGGTAAGGGGAGAATAGAATGAGATTATTGGAAGAGTTACCTGCCAAATAATGCCACCCACCTCTTTCTGTCCTTCTCTTTTGCCCCTACTTATATGATAGCTATGGCCCTGTAGCACCTTGAAGAGGCTGCTTGGCTTCTGACAATGATGAATATTTTCCCTCAAGCAGAAATTGATGGTGGGCAAATGGAAGGTAGATTGGGGTGATGGAGAATTGACGGAATGCCACCAAGATGAATGGTCAACCACAATTTTGCCAAGGGCAAGCACTCCATCATGTCTTCATTAAGAGTTGAAGGAATCCATTTGTATATATACTCCCCCCATCCTTTTCCTCCACACACTCAGAAATTGAAGAGCCATACTGGAGATAGGGTTTTATTTGTCTAGATTTCATAATTCACTTTAGCAAGACCAGTCTTTTCCAAACAGCCTTTCCTAACTCTGTAGACATTAAAAAAGAGATGATTTTTTTAAAATCAATTAATTTGCTTTACTCTGACATGTGTGATGTATTTTAATTAATGTTTTAATTTGGGGTACGTTTTTTGAAAGTCTCCCAAAGTTTCAAATTTTAAGAAGATTATATAACAGCTCTACTGGATTTTGTTATATATATATATAAATTATATATATATATATATATATATATATATATATATATAATATATACATATTATATATACTATTTCATCAAATATTTTTTACATTTTATTAAATTTCATTAAATATATTTTGCATTTTATTAATACAAATATAAATTAATATTTATATGTAAATTAATATATGTAACCAGAGAATATTTCCTTTTACTTACTGCCATATCATCTTCCTGATAATTTTATGAACTTTCTTATTCTGAAACAATGATTATGTTTTATAAATGCTACAGAATTTTAGAACTTGGAGAATTTTAAAGACTCAGCCCATATTCAAAGTTAAAGAAAGTGAAAGCCAAAGAAAAAGCTAGTCCAAATTATAATGGCTAGTAAATGGCAAAACCAATAACTTGACCCTACATTTCCTGACTCTCAAATACAGTATCCTTTGTGTGCTATAGCAACAACAAAAATGTCTCTAATGACACAAACAAGTGAGTTTCTAGTAGCAAACACAACATGGAATTCAGTGTTAGGAACACAGTAGAGTAGCTAGCTCTCTGGCCCTGAGGTTTGCCCCAGCTAAAAGTGAAAAAATAGCTTTCAAAGTCATCAGTAAAACACAGAGAGTCGCTATCACAATCTGTTGAATAGAAAGGAATTTCAGGATGCGCTGTGTTTAACTTTCTAAGTAGCAAGAGTTAAACAAATAAGTAATCAGAGGAAGCAGAAAAGAGGTATTAGGACCCTTTCAGCTTCCTTAACAAGTATATAACAGGCTTTGTTCTCTTACTCCTCAGACATCCAACACCTATTGCTCCTCTACTTGCTCTGTCCATGACACCCACTGGTCAATGCACTGGGGGTATGGAGAACAAGAAATAGGTCTCTGTTGTTAAAGAACTTTATTGTAGTAGGCAATGAAGAGGGACATCTGACGCATAAATGATGAAGCAAGAAAAAATAATAGACATAAGAAAACACAAATGCAGTGATGTAATAGAAAATGTCTGGATGGCTACATTATGTTGATAGTTGCAAAAATAAACAAAGGAAACTTCATCTAGAATGGAGTTGGGAAGCCCTGAATGGGTAGCTCGCATGTACGTTTCACTCACAGCAGCCTACATAACTGGCAGGAAGAAGAAAGACAATTATTGTGACAAGGGAGATCACTTTTCACACAGGAATTTCTCTCCCACCTTTAAGAAAGTTAAGAAGATCCCTCCCTGCACAGCAACAACATACTAACCACTGTCTGTAGACAGTGAGAAACTGTAATAACCTCAAATTCTTGTTCTTCTCCAATAAACTTTGGTTCAGAAAAACCCTCCCCAATTTCCCCCTAAAACCTAATAAAAGCTTACCCTTTGTCTCCTTAGACTTGCCTATTGTTCATGATAGCTTGCTTGTCCAAAATTGCAATACCCCTGCTATTCCCGAATAAACTCGTTTTTTCTTACTTAAATAAAATTGCTCTTTGTTCTGCTCAAAGTTAAAACCGTCAAGAAAGTCACTTTGAGGAAGTAACTTTTCAATTCAGAAACATAAGGAGTCATGAGAAACATAAAAAAAAAAAAATCAGGTGGAGTTGTGGGCAGTGGGCAAGATGAGAGCAGAGGGACATGAAGAAGGAGGTAGGCAGGAAAAAGATTTTCAGCGGTGTTTGGAGCCAGGGTAGGAAGTTTGAATTTTGTTACAGATGTGGGGATGGATGTAAGCCTTTGTATGTGAGGGGTCGTTAAGAGGAGCGGGCAATGTAGTGTTTCAGCAGGGGAGTGGCAGTCTTTTTAAAAATCACTCTGGTATGTAGTGGATGAAATGTAAGATGTAAATCTTGGCAGCCAGGGAAGCTGGTTAGGTGGTCAGGCTGTAGACTAAGCAAGAGACAACAGTGACTTGGTTTAGAGCAATAGTTCTTGATGGGAGGGAGGGATATTTTTCCCAGGGCACATTTGCAATGTCTGTAGACATTTTTGGTGGTCATGACTATAAAGGGTGGGGGAGGTGGGTGTTGCTACTAGCATCTACTGGGCAGAGGTCAAAGATGTTGGTAAGCATCCTGCAGAGCACAGAACAGCCCTCAAGAGAGGAATTACCCAGTGTCGACGGGGACAACTTCATGGGTTATGTCCTGTGAAATCTCATAGGTCCCCACTCACACTCAGAAGGTAGCCATACCATTTTTATTGTTCACTGTCATGAAATTTTTAATACTTTCATCTTTGAAAGTTTGATTTATGAATTAAGTCCTTTTGAACAATGAAGCATGCTTCTAGGTAGAACAATGAAGCATGCTTCTAGGTATGTCCTCCATTACTTCCTGCCCACTGACACATAGGTTTTGCCATACCTGATGAGCAATAGAGTTCTGGTGATCTGTCGAATTTCAGTAAGACTCAAAGTGAGTAAAAGATAACCATTTTACATTTGTGAATGAATAAGTAGGGCCCAAGAGCCTCAAGTGCCCACACCAGTGCACAAAGAAACAATGAGTTCCTAGGCGGCATGCATGACCAAGAAACCTATGTATCCTTTCTTCCTTGTGTTAGTGTATTGTATTAACCAACAACTTATTTATAAAGAATGATATTGAATGATAGTGAAAAAAAAAACAAGACGACCCTTGTTTCCTTTTTCTTTCCCTTATTATTCAGAATGAATTTAGAATGTACATATCAAGAGGTGAGTTAGTTTTGCACAGCATTTCCATTGTTCTGGTAATGTCCAAGTTATGAAAGACTACTTACATAATTTCCATGATACTGCATAGGAGTTAAATTAGGCTCTTAAATTTACATTTAAAACTGGCATTACACAATATAAAAATGAATGCCAAAATTTATGTTAATAATTTAACCTTTTAATTTTTCTTTGCTAGAGCAATATTAAATAGAAAAATAACACCATGGCAAGAAAAGAAAGAGACTGCAGGAAACAGGAAAAACGTTTATATTTTAGTAACTTTAATGTCACTGTTTTCCTGCATTTTGAACAAAGGACTTCATTTTGCACTGGTCCCTGCAAATTATGCAGCTGACTTAGGCTCCAAACATCAATAATGTCAAAGTTGACAATTCTCGGTCTAGAAGATGTCAGGGAAGATGGTGAAAAGTGGACAGACACAAGATTTGCTCTAGAGGCAATGTTAACTGGACTTTCTCATGAAAACACTGACAAGGGGGAGGGACCAAGGATAGCTAGTTAGGGCTTGTGGAACAGGAAAAGAAAACAGTGGGGAAATTATGTGATGACATATATCATCTAATCAATCTTTACAACAGAGATATGAAACAATATACAATTTTTCTCATTTTATAAAAGAAGGATAAAACTGGTTGTCCAAAATCCCAAAGCGATTAAAGGGCAGAGCCATCATTCAAATCCAAAGACCTTGGAGTTCACAGAGAGCATGTTCTGACTACTCTGCCTCCCATAATTGGAAAGCTGCAGGCTGAATGAGTCTCAGCTACAAGTTATGGAGCCTATTATGAATGGAAGCCTGTCGAACAGAGCAAAGGACTTTATTCCTTGTCTACTCTGATCTGTGGATTTCCCTGCACTTCTGGTGATGTCAATAATGAATATCCCCTTCACTGTGTCTTGTCAATTCATCTGTCTCCCAATATTGCATAATATCTTAGAGGATAGTTACAGAAATTGAGAAATATGAGTGTATAAAAGAGAAAGTATTTGCTGTGCCTTTTCATTATATTACATTCTGTATTTTATATCATTCATATTTTTCTTTATAAACTCCTTGTCAAATATTTGAGCAGTCATTTACTTTATTTTTAGTTTGCAAGAATACTGAATATAGTAACAAAACCCTAAAAAAATGACCAAGACATTCCACGCTATAAAAATTCAAAGTATATAAATATATTGGAACTTCTAAAAATTCATTCCAAAGTGTCACATTCCACTAGACATACAATGATGCTTAAATTTATAGCTTTAAAGATGCCCTTGTCTATTTTTTTATTATTTATATATACATATTTGAAAGTAATTGATATTCTAATTAAAGTATCTTTAAATTATACATGCTTCCCTTCTACTAACAACAATAAAACAGCATATGACAGAGAAATGTGTTTATGCCAAGGATTTCAGTAATTCAATTGTGTAAAAATGAATGTTTCATTATTTAACTTATGCTAATTTCTTAACTGTCTCCACCTGCTTATTTAGATAACCAGAGCCTGAATTTGTCTCTGAATATTTGGATCAAGTTCTTGTAAGCTGAACTGCCCTACTCCTTTTCTTCTCAAAATTTGTTATTTCTCATCAAGCTCACTGCTGAAAATTTGGGCTGAACTTATTAGTTTCTCAACAGAGCTTTCAGTGTCCCAAGAGGCAAAGTAAGATTTACTCCAAGTCAGAGCCAAAATAGAGATATTAGTTTTAGTTCTGCAATAAGCTGCAGTACAAAAAAAAACAAAAACAAAAACAAAAAATACCCAAAAACCTTAGCATCTTGCATGATGGCACTGACTATGCTATGCTGTAATTTATTATGTGTCTGCTCTCCCAATAGGTTGTGAGGTCTTTGTGAATAAAAACCATGTCTTATTTGTCTTGTTGTATCTCTTCTTCTTTATGATGCCCTGACCATTATAGGGATTCAATAAATGCCTGATGAATGAATGAATATTGAAGAAAAGCATTATATCCCCAGCACACATGTCATTCCCAAACCTCTGATAGTTATTTCTGTCACTGGGTCATTGAGGTTAATACGAATTAAAGGCAAACTACAAAATTCCAAATTATATCATAGAACCATACTCCCTAACAACATTCTCAGCAACGAATGAGACCTAGCACCCACACTGCAGACCAACTGTGTCACACTGTTTTTGTTTTGTTGCTGTTGTTTTATAAAGATATGACTTTGGGGACTGTTTGATCCAGCATATTGGAATAGTAAAGAAACCACCTGCCTCCTCTCTAGTAGTACCAGGAGAAGGTTAGTAATAGGTGTTCTGCAGTCAAAGTGCCCAAGGTCAAAAGCTGCCTCCTCCATGTATAAGCAGTGTGGCAGTGGGCAAGTTAACAATATTATGCTTCAATTTCCTCACCTGTAAGATGTAGGTAAGAACAGACTATATATATCACAGAGGTGTAGGGATTTCCAAAATTCAAAAGGAAGCACTGAGTACAGTTCCAGGAATAAGAACTCAGTAAATGTTAGCTCTTAGTAGTTTAATATGATGGGTTACCTTTTATTACCTTTGTAGGTTCAAAGTAAACTCTACTTCCTTTATTAGATCTTCCTGAGGGCCCTTCCATACATTTTAATTTCTCCCTTTCCTGATGTATATAGCACATTTTGACTGGAAAAGGATTTAGGGCACTTTAAAATTTTTACACCTTGAATTTCTTTGTAATTATTTTATGGGCATAAGTCTTGTTTTCCTAATGATTTTTCTATTATAGGGGGTTACGGATTCTTTCCCAAAGTGGTTCATGGCAGCAATCTCTCCAAAAAAGGGAAAATCCAGGTGAGGCAAGGTGATTATTTGACATGGTCCAAATATAAAGAACTAGAGAGTACATGTCAGCCTTCTGATAGGGAACACCAATAACCGTAACCAGGACAGCCATAAATTTATCATCTCTCATAGGCAATAAATTAAAAACAAATAAAAGTAGTGGATGCTGCTTAAACTTTTAAAATATTAAACAAAAATATTTTTATGTAACTGACTGGGTGGCTCAGTCAGTTAAGTATCCAATACTTGACTTGGGCTAAGGTCAAGAATGAGCCCCGTGTGGCCTCCACATGAAGTCTGCTCAAGATCCTTTCTCTCTGCTCCTCCCCTGCTCACATGCATGCTTTCTCTCTCTCTCTCTCTCTCTCTCTCTCTCTCTCTCTCTCTCTCTCAAAAAAAAAAAACTTAAAAAAGAATAAAGAAAAGAAAGAGACAAAGGGAGTGGATGTAGCTGACATTTGTTATACGAATGCTGCCTGTGCCCTTTGAGGGTTCACAATCATTTCATCAATAAGCTGTACAACAAACCTAACTAAGATGTGCTGTTTTATTTTCAGCACAGCTCTATCTTGATGGAAAGATCCTGATGAATGTCATATATAAGAGGACAGGTATTTGAAACAGGCATTTTTATCTATTGATAAAATGAACTTTGTTTTAGTTACATAAGTTAATATAGATGTTTCATTACCCACAAATCCTATCTTTACCTAGCCACTAAGTCTATTTTTACGAAAAATGAAAACCCATCCTCTGTTGTGACAATTAAAACCTCATATTTTATTGAGATTCTGGAACAATCACCCCAGAGAGGTATCTTCACCTTTAAATGTCTCCTCAGCCTTTTGTATATTTCTTCCAGTCAAGAGTTTCCCTCCCATTTTCCTGCTATTCATATCTTCTATTGCCCAAACAGGAGACCATCTATATTCCCTTGTGAAATATTTTATTCTATAGGGAATAAAAGTCTCAAACTACATACTCTCCATTCTCATCCCTATATATAATCACCTTTGTGTGTTCTTCAGTAAAATGGAAAATATAACTCATTGAGTGTTTACTCTGGATCAAGTATGTATTCAGTGTTTTTCATGCATTATGCCATTTGCTTCTCACCAAATAACTAATGAGAAGGAGGCATTATTATTACCATTTTACTAAAAAGTAAACAGACCTTGAGAAGTTTGCTCAAAGTCAAAAATTAATAAGACAGAAATGGATACTGAAACCAAGTTAACTATTAAGCTACATTTCTACTGGAAAGAACAAAAATCATATGTTCAGGGTAACAGTCTTCTTTATTGAGAACCATGTCCAAGATTAGAGGAAGAGCCAGGAAGTTACATGTTTGAGAGGAGATTCATTTAGATTCCTATACACATCAGGATTGAATTTCATTCTGACTGCTCTTATACAGCTTTCTACTGCCTCTTTCCCTATGGTTAAAAACCTTCAAAGAGATGTGTTCTTTCTTCAGGTGAGTTATGAGAAGTTGTATAAGACCACATTGCCCCTTTGCAGTTAGACAAAAACCCAGGGCTCACTTTCTAAAAGCAACAGGTGAAAGTGTAAAGAAGTCAGGTCACTCAGCTTCTGAGATCTGTATAACAAAGTGCTGTAAGAGGAAGAGACAATAGCTTGGGAGGTGATCTGGGGACTACCAGGAACCCTGCAAATACTCCTGAATGTGAAGAATAGGCTGAAGGTCCTTGAGTTTCTACCTTCCTTCAGCATCTTCTTCCCTAATTCCCATTACCCTTTGCCACAACCAGAGTCAGGCTCCCATGTTATTGTGTATTTATTCCATATTTATACTTATATACTATGTGATAATAGCCCATATATTAGTGTTATGGACTGAATTGTGTCCTCCAAAAATGCATATGTTGAAGTCCTAATCCTAGTACCACAGAATGTGACTGTATGTAGAAATAGGGTCTTTAAATAAATAAATAAGTTAAAATGAGATCATCAGCCTGGCTCTTAATTTGATAGGACTGGTACCCTCATAAATAAAGGAAATTTGGACATAGGTACAGAAGGAAGACCATATGAAAAAACAGCAAGAAGAGACCATCTATAAACCAAAAAGACACACCTCAGAATATCCCAACACTACTAACACCTTTGATCTTGGACTTCTATCCTCTAAAATTCTGAGAAAATTAATTTCTGTTGTTTAAGCCTCACAGTCTATGGTACTTTGTTATGGAAGCTCTAGCAAACTGACACAGTCAGTCACCCTCACCAGATTTGGAGCATCTCTGGGGAAAGAGCTATGGCTTTTATCTACAATTCACCAGCCAACCAGTACAAGTTCTAGGAGATGATCAGTATATATTTGTTGAATGAATGCTTAAATAAATATATGTCACAGATATATTACTGCATCTACACCACCACTACCTGCTAGTGAACCTGCAGAAATTGCTAGTTCGTTGTCAGCCCTGGAATTTGGTGATTTTATGCATGTTTGCTTGTTCTTTCATTCTTTCTTTTTCTCTTTCTTCTTTTCTTTTCTTTAGACACAAAAATAAATTTGTACATTGGCAAAGATGGGATAAGAGTTGGGTTACTGAGAACGACTTCCTGAGTTCATACTTGACTGCTTCTCAAACATGACTGTAGGGTCTTATATGAAAAGCAACTTGGAATAGTCCCAAGGAAAGTATAGAAAGAGAAATGCTCTAGCAGAAAGAAATGAGACTTTAGAGGAGGAGGTCTAATGGCAGATCCAATTTATAGGAAACACTGATGTCTACATACTGTCATGGTTAACTAAAACCAACCATGTGATAATGAGTTTCCTTAAGTGGTGCTTATAATGGGCCAGGTGCTCTTTGTGTTTTATATTGGCTAATTCATTCATTCTCACAACTCTTGGAAATTATAATTATTATCCCTATTTCATGTTTCAAGGATGGCACATAACTTGCCTAAGTCCAAGCTTGCCTAAGTGGCTAGCAAAGAGAGAGTCCAGAATTATACCTCAGGCATATGGGTTCCAGAGTCAGTGCTCTCAACTGCTTCATCCCTGTGGCACATACTTCTGTTATAGCTAGTCCTGCCAATCAGTTAAAGAATATATATGAGTATATATATTATATAGAATATATGTATATAAGTTATATACACACACATACATAGAGTGTCTTATAGTCCAATAAAAGCCCAAACTCATTTCTTATTGCATACACTTATTTCCTAAATAAAACTCAATGATGCTTTTAGCCATCAATTGATAATCCTTCCAAAATAAAATAAAACCAATACCTACATTCCATAAATATAACAGCAGTTTTCACTGACTGAGTGCTTTCTATGGTGCAGACACTGAATTCAGTCTTTCCATAAACTCTCTTCCTTAACTTTCCTGGCCCTGTGAGGTAGGCATTATTATTTTCCCACTTTTACAGCTGAGGAAATAAATTCAGAGAGTTTATTTAGGTTAACTAAATTCACACAGCTAAACACTTTCAGAACCAGCTCTGGATGACCCTAAAACTTATGATTATAAATACTGCTCAAGATTCATTTGACAATTCTTTACAATTCATATCCATCTTGAATCTTAGATCAAGTACCCCTGGAATTCCTATCTGATCCAAGTGTAGGTTTTTTTTTTCTCCCCCTAGGCATTTCATCTTCCAGATCTACCTTGGATCCATAGGACTCATCCCAGCTTAATCTAACACGATCAATGTCCTGTCATTTGTCTGCCCATATTAGATAGGTGTCTTTGGCTTATTCCTTGTCTCCTGAAGTTGGTCTCATGACTCCCATGTGACAAACTGACCATTTCTAGCACTCTATCATGGACTGAACTGAAAGTGAAAGTGGTACAATGGGGAAAATAAAATTACCCTTGGAGGATTAAACTACAAATCGACACCTATGGATGAAGTCAGAATCACCTTAAGATGGAGTGGTTCTTTTAACAAAAAACTCTCAAAATACAATGGTCCCAAAGCTAGCAATACTTAACTGTAACCATCAAAAGCTCTATTTTTTTAGGTCAAGTGTCTGTCAGAAAAAAATACACTGATTGATAACAGAACATGGGAATAGTAAGGGACCAGAGATGATTCCTAGCACTGTTCAAGTAGTGCCTGAGAGAAGGGATCCTAATAAAAGGTTCAACCTGTATAGTTTGGGTGGCAAGGAATTCTTTAGATAAATGCCTGAGGCTTTAATTTCTTGAGGCTCTTGAACATTCAAATATAGTGGATTCACCCTGTTTTAATGTTAAGCAACTTTTACCATAGTTTAGCTTTAAAATACTGGACCAACAGGAGAGAATATTGACCAGGAGATATGACTATCACATTCCTCTGGTAGTAATAAATCTAATTAAAAATTAATACCTGGCCATTCATGTTTTAAATACCATTTCATTAGGGCTGTTTTAATTCAACTCAGTGTCCAGATATAATCAAGTCTCAGATACTCCTGACAAGATTGAATTTGTGAGTCTAGGGATCTGATGGTCACATGTGAATCCTGAGAGAAGTGATCCCAGGGCCCTTACCGGTGACAGGATGACCTTATTTTCCTTAAATGCCTTTAGCAACATCTTTCTATGCTCTTGGACTTCTTTAGAAGTGAGAATAAGCAATCTGTCAAGAGAGTCTTACTTCCTTCCATGACATAGTACAGGCATAAAAATGGTTTCAGTTTTAGCAAGCTGTAGTCTGGTGCATAATGAGACATATAGCCATAAATAAATACTCTCAAAGTTTGTGCAACATTATATTAAGACAGATGTCAAAGCTCACAATTGCAATACACTGCATATTACTGAAACTTTTCATAAAATCTAATGAGATTCTAACTTATAAAGAAAGAGGCATAAAGAAAGTTGTAGCAGCATAATTGGATGACACTTCCTGCCCAGAGGGCAAAAGAAGCTAAAAAGCATAACTGGTATTTGTGTTCCTAAAAGGAAGGGATTCGGGAAGATGTTTAAAATCCAGTAAGTCCAATTCTGATTGCATTATCTTTTGAAAACTAGAATGAAAAGTTTTGAACAAAGGGTTCCAGAAAGGTAATTAAAAACTTCCCACCACTCGAATCATATTGAATAAGATCATTCAAAAGGTGATGCTCTTCTGTGCTGGAAATGAGATGCAGGGGTGAGTCAAAGAGACTCTCTAACCCAGATTTCTGACTATTTGTCTGAATTCCACCCGAGAATCTCGTTTTAGAGGTAGCACAATACCTGGGAAAGTGATTCACTTTGATTTAAGCCAGAGGTAAACAAAGATCTTGAAGAAAGTAAAGAAACGTAATGAGTCCTGCATTTCATCTTCTGTACCTTGTTCATTAATACAGAATACAAAATTCCTTATGGAAATAAATGACAGTTACATGTTGGGTCAAGGAGAGAACCTGTGACAACCTCCCCTAACCTACAGAGATGCTCAAAGTGAATATTAACAAGACAGTAAAGAATAAAGCCTGCATATGTGAATATGACGATTGAGCTGTTAATGAGCTTTACATGCACTTAGGGGAGTGTCCAGTCTACATTTTTAACTACAGATCAAGGGAAAGTTAGTGCAGCATATTTTCTCTTTTTCTTAGGTTTCAGGCTACTAAGTTCTGGGTGATGAATTTACCACTTTTTTCCATTTCTTGAACATATGGCTAAAGGACAGCCTTTACATTTTGCTTCTTGACTTCACCACTCAGTTATGTGACCTGGGGCAAGTTACTTAGCATGTCTAAACCTCAGTTGTCTTGACTATTAAATACGCATACACATATTTACTTCCTGGGGTCTTTGTGAGAATTAAATAAGATCAAGTTTTTAAGACTTCTACACATTGTCATTAATATTTCATAAAGCTTCATATTTACTAATAACAATGTATATAATCTTTCAACACACAATGTAAATACTTTAAGTTACACAGCACCTTTCTTCTATTATACTTTCCATATATGATGTCTCTGCATAAAGAATTTAGAACATAAGGGATTTCTCACATGTATATCAACTTATTAGATAATAATATTAAAAAAGCAATTTCAGAGCCCAGAATAAGAGCTCAATACATAGTTGTTTTGTTTTTCTTTTCTCATTAGTTATCATATGCCCCAAAGGTGAGTGAAAATCTAGGATGATATTAATGATAACTCTTCCTTTGCCATGATTTATAAGTGTGATTATGTTTTGAATAAGCAAACATAAATTTTTAAATAAAAGAGGTTTTATTTATTAGAACTGGGTAGATGTCAAGATTGGCTTTACTCTGGTTAGGTTTTCCTAATGGTTCAGAAAAGACTTTCATAGTAATGGAGCAGAAATAGGTGTATCAGAAAGTTTGGGGCGCCTGGGTGGCGCAGTCGGTTAAGCGTCCGACTTCAGCCAGGTCACGATCTCGCGGTCCGTGAGTTTGAGCCCCGTCTCAGGCTCTGGGCTGATGGCTCGGAGCCTGGAGCCTGTTTCCGATTCTGTGTCTCCCTCTCTCTCTCTGCCCCTCCCCCGTTCATGCTCCGTCTCTCCCGTCCCAAAAATAAATAAAAAACGTTGAAAAAAAAAATTTAGAAAGTTAATCTTCCTTCCTGTTTCCTCCCCATCATGCCTAAGACGACACCCAGCCAAATGGGATTGTTATTTGCAATAGAACGTGTTCCAGCATCTCCTCTCTCACTTGAATATTAATATGAAATGATTAATGAACCTGTTGCCCAACATGTTAAATTAAATAACAGTGAAGAGATTAAGAATGTCTTTCCCATTATTGAGTGCTGCATTTTAAGTTCTAATGTGTAAAGTAGACCATTAGTTTTCAGTCAGGCTTTGTAATAGATTTACTTATGAATTTATCTCACCTTTTCTGTAAGCAATTCATGCAGCAAATATTTATTTTTTTCATTCTACTTAAAGAATTGAAAGCTTGTTCCACCAGTAAATAATGCAGATCTCTGACCTTGAGATTTTTACATAACTGTCATTTTCAGACCAATTAGTATGGATAACTAAGACATTCCTGACTTCATGCTTCACATCACTTCTGAGACTCCTGCAGTGAAGCCATACTCTCTCAGGGTGTGTATAAACCTAGAGGTCCTCAATATGAAAATATAATTTATAATCACAGCGCAACTTTCCTAGCATCCGTCCCTGTTTCCATAGTATCAGACAGTCAGGAACTTGTGCTTACAATTAGAATAGATATAAAATGTGTCCGTTCCCACTCCTCAAGCCTAGGATGAACTATTGTTCTCTGTATATTTTCCCAGATCTTATAATTTCTTAGAATGACCTCTCACATTAGAAAGAAACACTTCTATAGACAAAGAATCTTCTCACATTATTTCTTAGCATGATCGGTTGTCTCCCAAGAGAAAACTGTGGTAATTGTTTTGTGAAGGTTGGGGCCAAAAGTTACCTATGGCAAAGTAGGTTTAAAGAATTGCTGTTTATTTTTCAACTAATATTTATAAGGAATCTAATAAAAATCGGATGCATTGGGTATGTTAGATGCTTCAAAATATATAGGATGCATAAATGCATAAATAAGATTAATAAACTACAAGAATGTGTGCATGTGAGAGAGAAGGTGACTAAGAGAAAGACAGAGGAGAATGAGACACTGGTAATCTTATTTTGAGAAATTTTAAAATTCTTATCCAGGCAATAGATTTCAAATTAAATACTAGGTATTTTCCATTCAAATAAGGCTTTTCAGAGCATTTTTAGTCATTCATTTGCTTGAAAAGTTACACAAGGTACATGTCTTCACAAAATGGAATACTGTTACAACTCCTACTTTGTATAAATTAATATGTGATATCAGGGAAGATTAGTTCAAGTGTACTCTCATGCCATTTGTCTAGGTGGTACCCAAGCCAAATTCCATTGGTTAACAAAGAGGTGAACCATCACTTACTAGATGGTTCATTGCAAGGTTGGGCAACATTACAGAGTATCTCTTTGAATTTAACTTAAGTAATCAGTTTGAAATTGTTCTGAGAGCTTTCTAGTGTTAACATCTTTATGTCAATCTTGGGAAATTGGCAACTGACATGCTAAAAGTAGAACAGGATATGTCCACTCAGGTCCTAGGCTCCATTTTGACCATTTTACTTTGGGAGTCCTATTGGATAAACAAAGATGTCTAGTGATTTTATAATTTAGCTGGATGCTAGCAGTGGTTCATTCTTCACCTCTCTATCCTAACTTTCCAAATAAGAAATTTCTTAGAAAAGACTTATAGAGGAGAGGCAACTCCATTGTGCTGAATGTCCCCCATGACTACCCCTCCTCCACCTTTAGAAACAAGCTGGAGCTAGGTCAGCAAAAAGAGCTACAAGGTTCATAGCTGATACAGCACAGGCATGTATCAGTATGAAACTACCATACAAACTGACTTTCAAACCCTGAATATTCCTCTTTCCAGCAAGAAGTTTCACAGGCCAGTTAGGTCCTGTTGTTACATAGGTAGTCAACTACATGCTCCCTGACTCCTCCCAAGTTCCCCATCAATAAGTAAGAAGCAGGGGAGTGGGCTCCCTCTCCAGAAGCACAATCCATGGAATGCCTAGCTGTGATGAGTTCAAGCATGCTTCTCAGTGGGCTGTTACAAATTTGTGGGACTGAGTACATTCTCTTGATCTCTTTCCCTGTTTCCTTTAATAAGGGTGTTTTGGGGTTTTTTTGAGATTCTACTTTTTTTATATAGGAAAAAAATCAACACAGCTTTAAAAGACTAATTAACAATTAGAAATAAGGTATCTTCTGGGAGTTACCTATGGTCTTTTTTTGGGGGGTGGGGAGAGGTCTCAAAAGGGAAGGTTTTACTGATTTTTTTTAATAAGGGTGTTTTTTGCTTGGACTATGTGATTGCTAATGATGTCCCTATTCTCTGTCTTGATGACTGTGGGGCTGGTATGAAGAGGATGTGGTTCTCTTGGTCACTCATTTGCTAGAGCAGTGAACCGGTTATCCTTCATTGTACTTATTGCAAATGTCACATTGATAAAGTCAAAGAGCGAGGAATGTAGATTTTTTATTGGCTTCCATAGGAAAATAAGAGAGTTTATATCTTATGGAATACTGCAAGCAACTTAAAAAGTTCTCTACTAGACATCTCTGTTCTCCCTCTATATTTCTGTTTTAGCATTGGCTCTTCCTTTCTCTGTAGTCCATTTTTTTTTTCTAAAACAGCATTCCCAATATCCTCTATTATCTTATCATTTTAGCTCTGTTCTCAAAGTGCTTGTCCCCTGTGCAAAATAAAAGTCCTTCAATTAACTGAACTGACATTCCCTAGAAGGCAGATAAGCAAGGAGCTGTATGATGCAAACATGACTTTGAGGCGCCGAGCCCCACCCGAGGCAGTTTATCAAATTGCTCATCCACATCTTTCCCTTAGTGTGCAAAGGACAGGCATGGGAATAATGTAGCCACCCGGGGGGATGGGGGGGGGGGGAGGGTACAAATAGCATTGCATTGCTAAGACAAATAGTATTTTCCTTTTAATAAAAAATAAATAAATAAATATAAATAAATAAATAAATAGAAATAAAATGTAGTATCTTTAACCATGGTCATAGCCTTCCTGTATCTCAAGAAGTAGTTGAACTTTGACTGTTTTTTGTCCCGTCTCAAATCACACAGTAGTGAAGACATTCTGTCTGTATTCATCAGGGTGAATTCAGGGAAGCAGAACTACCATAATTCTTATGAAATTATGAACTGGACTTTAGACAATTTGGGAGGCACTGGGGAAGTAAAGGCCAAAAAAGGGAGCAAAACCATTAACCATCCTTTATGCTGGTGAACAAGTTTGGAGCTGCAGACAAAACACCTGTACCAAAATCATGAAAGGGGCTAATGAAGTCTATGACAGATGTGGGTCTTTTGGCTGTGAGTTTGCAGCTATGTGCCTGGTGTCAGACCCCAGATCTATCAATGTTCATTAGTAAGGACGGTAATTGGGATGGAGAGCTGTGGGCGGAAAAGGGAATCCAGTGACACCACCTCTATCAGTCATCTTGAGAACATGATGGCTTCTGCTTTACTTTACCTCAGTTTACTTTCAATCAACTCCCATCCTTTAAATAAAGGAAATCATACAGGACAGGGATCTCTAGAAATGTAGGTCACAGAATAACCAAGTTGACAAGTACAATAACCTAGCATACGTTCCCATAAGGAACCAGATTCTGGCTAACCTGTCCCTCGCCATTTATCCAGAAAGCTGGTCAATTATCTTAAGCTGGGAGTTGGTAGCCATCAAGCCACGGAATACGTGCTTCAAGCAGACACATGCAGCACTGAGAATGACTAGTGAACGCAGAAAATTAAGACAGATATGTTGATTTCATGATGCGCTTTAGATACCTGCGCATGCGCATTCACCCCCCTTCCCCACATGCGCACTATCGCTAAACCTACCTGCTACAAATCCTACCAGTCTTTGGCGCATCTGAAGTGCCTAAATCATGTTTAGTGAATAACCGACGGAACCACACAACAAATCTATAAAATAAAGCTGGCTTTTGGGTCCTAAAATAAAAACTCCTGATGTATAATACCAACCGAGTGGGCTTAAGGCAGATAGTAAAATGAAAAATTTGTTTATTACAAAAAGTAAATAAACTTCACACGTCATAGCCTGACTTTTGTCAAATATCATTGGTGCTTCTGCACTGCTGCTGTTCAAATGATCTTCAGCCTACATTTCTCCTTTTCTACTTGCCCATCTTTCCCATTTATTTCTGATATATTTTTTCTCACCTGTCTTTATCTTCTTTCCCTTTTGCTCATTTTTTTTTGTTTTGTTTTAACTTTTCTGTCTTCTCCTCATGTAGCTTCTTTTTCCTTTTATCATTGCCCTAAAATCAAAGAGCCATTTAAATTGGAATGTTTGATTTCACAGGAGAGAGAATCACAGTCCATCTGCCAAAAAGGGTTGTCAGCATCTGGTTCCCGGGTGTGAGATTTAGTTTTTTTTTTCCACTCTGCTAACACACACATCGCCAATATTGTATCACACTGTTCTGACATTGGGGGGAAAATAGCAAAATGCAATTGCAGCATCTTATGATGGAGAAAGAAATTCTTTTTATCTTACATGAGCTGTGAGTTCTTAGACCTTTTTTCTATTTTTTTTCCACTTGGACAGTTGTATGTGATAGCTTTCCAGATGGAGTTGTATCTGCAGAGTTTTAAAAGTCTATTTGGTTTTGCCTTTGTTCTCTCGGACTTTATAATCTATGTCTGGTGCTGCTGTCTACAATATTGCTATATTGAGAAGAGGAATTTTGAAATGAATAATTAAATTCTGGATTTGACTGTCTGTGGATTTGTAGGCATTTTTTTTATTAAAAAACAACAACAACAAAGGTCATTGAACCTGAAGTGAAAATATGAATCAAACCTTTGATTTTGTGCTACATGCACATAAAACTATTTGAATTGATTGATTTAAAAAAAAAATTATCAGTTCTGATTGTGTGTGTGTGTGTGTGTGTGTGTGTGTGTAGACACAATCTTTCTCCTTTCAGGGTATTTTACTATCAAGTAAAGGACACCCATCTCTACAGTTTTTCCTAAGCGTTGTACCTAAATACTAAAGAATAAACTTTCCAGTTTCTTCAAAACAAACTACAGATATCTAGTTTAACCTCTGCTGCACCTTATAAATGATAAAAATATGACCACAAAGAGATGGTCCTTAGGAAAATTACCCACAATTACTTAGCTATTTTGTGGAAGAACCTACATTAGGAAAAATAAGAGCTATACAAATCAGAAACCCTGCTTAGTGAGGACTATCCAACTTGCCAAACTATGGCCTGAACAAAGTCACCCAAAGACCAGCCCCAGAACCTGGACAAACCAACTTGCTCACTTATTCACTTGACCTCTCCTGGCACATGTTTCCATGTGTTACAGAGTTAATATTGTTGATTGATTAGGCTCAAGAGTAAACTTGTTTAAACTTATGCATTGAGTGTCTTTGATATTGGAGTGAAAAATAAATTAGCACCACTGTAATGATATTTTATGATTTACTGGGAATGAAACTAACTGGATATTTTTGTGGTTGTTTGTTTTGTTTAGAAAATATATTGGTACTTTTCAGTTAGTTGAGAACCATATTCTTAACTTTTATGAGAAAAGTTATTGAGAAAAGGGTTTGGCATAATCTTGATGATATGGTCTATTAACTCATAACACTCAGGGTTAGGTGTGTGCTCATGTGGGAGATGGGCAGAATCATATCCTTGAGTTTTGTAGCATCACTGTTGTAGACTCTGGGCATCCTGTGGACATGGGGGGTGTGGCCACAGGAAGTGTGTCTAATGCAGGATGGATGCAGCCTGCCTACTCTCTGCCCTGGAAGGTCTGTGGCTCCCTACAACCCAGGATCTAAGGAAATAATACAGTTCAAGTCAGGGACACACTTTGGACCTACATATTTTGCTTTTGTACTGAAATACTTACACTTGAACCATGTATTGATAAGAGCAAGGTGGTATGTTGTAGAGTTTTGCAAGCGTGGGCTTTTAATTCAGAGAGATCTGGATTTTGCCCCTAGCTCCTCATGTAGAAAATTTTAAATAAATGAATAAATAAGGAACAATGAGGGGGAAAAGTTTGCTTCTATAAGCTTAAGACATCCAGGAGGAATTTACAAGTCAAATATTGGTTGCCTCTAGGGAGGAGAATCCAGTGGCTCACAGATAGCACAGAGAGAAATACTTTTATCTTATGCCCTTTAATGTACTTTGAATATTGAATTATGAGAATGCATTACATTACAGTAAGTAAGCACAATAGGGAGAAGTAAAGAGGTAAGATAAAGTGGTAAAGTAGGTATAATATTCAATATAATAATGTTTATTAATTTTTGTCCCTGTTTCATTATACAGCTAAAGTTTGAAAATTTAATTTGTCATGCTTAATTTCAGCTTCTCTTCATTAAGAAACAACAATAACAACAACAAAATAATTGTAGGAAAACAACAAACTCCAGTGATTTAGCTAAAAAAAAATCAATAAAATTATGTCAAAACAATTGATTGAGAAGTGAAAGACACCCAAAATCACTTGTGAGGGAAAGATCCTAGAAAGGAGGACAGATGGATGGATGAACAGACAACAGACACAAAGAGAGCCACAGTGAGACATAGGCATATATATTTTCTCTGTGTTTTGTGGGAAAAGTATTGCACTAATTTTGGCATATGTAAGTTCTATTTCAAATAAAATATAACGCATTATTGCTATATCTAAATCAAGCAACTATTTTGAATATTTCTTCCTTTGTGCAATGTATTGAAACAAATTGATTAGTTGTTAGAATATAAATTTAAACCCACTTTAAATTAAGTAAAATATGAAATCTGTCAAAAGCACAGTGTGGTCACATGAACATTTAATAACCTACTGATTGACTAAATACTTTATTTCTCAACCAATCATTATGACACCATATAAACACAAGGTGAATCTCAGATGCTACTCTTGTTGAGATTTATAACAAAGGAGAGCCTGCGTAGATAGACTGTATGTGGGGACAAGAGCAAAAGATTTGAGTCACTCAAATACAAATCCCAGCTCTGCCTCTTAGTAGCTATCTAGTTTCCTAAATTCCCTTGGAAAAGTTTCCATATTTCTTTATGTAAAATAGGAATATTAAAAAGCACTTCACGGACTTGTTTTGAGGAATAAGAACACCCAAAGAGTGCACTGTAAACATCGTAGGAATGGCAGGTGTAACAGTAATTCTAGTAATGTTCTATGTCTTATTTAAACCTTAACTGGAATTCAAGTCAAAGCTATAATACTCATAAAATAATCTGATAATTTTCACAGTTTTAACAGATAGTGCACATTTTAATTACTACTCTAAGTGAAGCACAAAGAATACTGCCAATTTTGCAAAGCTCTTTTTAAGAAAATGTTCATTGCCAATACCATCGACGTACATTCCATTAGTAACTTGTTGCATATGAATCCTGTCGCAATCCACCTTGTTTGCTAGATCATGGTGAGTTAATTCATAAACACACAAAATACTCCAAAGTATTTTAAATTAATTTTTTTTTTTAATTTTTGAGAGAGAAGACAGAGCGTGAGTGGGGGAGGGGCAGAGAGAGAGACACACACACAGAATCCAAAGCAGGCTCCAGGCTCTGAGCTGTCAGCACAGAGATGTGGGGCTCAAATTCATGAACCATGAGATCATGACCTGAGCTGAAGTCGGACACTCAACCGACTGAGCCACCCAGGTGCCCCCAAAGTATTTTTTTAAGGAATAAGAAAGGAAAAAGAAAAGTGAGGATATAAAGATTGCTTAAAATGTATCATTATATTCTAGAACTTCAGGAATGAGGATTAGATTTTAAAAAGTAAATAATAATACTAATAAAACCCTAACATTTTCAGGTTTTTTATGTCACAAAACACATTTATTTATTTTCCCTAAACTGTCGTAGAGTTATAAGTTAGACATCTTTATTCCCATTTTGTAAATGAGGAAATTGAGATTCAAAAAGTCTAGTTATCTTCTCAAGGTGATGTGCACAATAAGCAGGCAGAGTTCACTACTGTGTCTGCCTCATGAAAACTCAGAAAACAGCTCTCAATCTAGACTGGGATGTTAACCTAGTGACTGCTAATTAAAATAAGGGCAACTGTTTCTTGAGAGACTGTTCATCAGTTTCATCTCTGAGTTTCTTCACTGGACTTATTTCAGTCAGGTATCTTACTTATTTTTCTAACAGCTAACTTCTTCTTACCTGTGAGTCTTCACAATGAGAGCACTACTAAAGTCACCCCACATTCCCCCTACGAAACAAAGTCCAAGAAATATTTCCAGGGCCTGGGATGGCTGTGAGGAGGAAGATGAACTGAACTCCAGAGCATAGAGCCAACCTCCAAAAAGGAAGGACAAGAAATAGAAGAAAAACTGAGCTCAGAAGACAGTGTGCCAAAGCATGCATCCAAGGGGGATGGGCCAGTAGGCATAGGCAATCTTACTTAACCCTGATGATAAAAGTTTCCATTGATTAGTAAGGTCAGGTGTGAAAGACTCCAGCCAGCAAGTGAGAAGAAAGGAGGGCTCTGAAAAGGACACTGCTATTCAAAACTTCTATGGGGTGGAAAGACAATTTCTTTCACATTATACCCCAGGAACATTTTCTCTTTCTAGAGAACAGTGGGGAAAAGGAGGCAATATTTTTACATAGTGTATAAATGAATATTTTTTCAGTCTAGAAGCACTACAGGGTGAATTAGAAACTAAATTCCTGTCTACTGAAAATCAGTCAGGAAAAATTAAAAGCTTTGGATTCAGAGGGACCTACATTAGAATCCTGCTCCTGTCAACTTTTAGCTCTGGGTGATTCTAGATGGTTGCATCCTCTTTCAAACCCTCAAAACCTCCATTCCTTTCAAAAAGGAATAATAATATGTATCCAGAAAAATTATTGTAAGAATTAACTGCTATATATTTATTATAATGGAAAGGTATCGGGCACTGAAAAACTGTAGCCCCTACTGCCTTATTATGATCACTGTCCACTACATTTTATAGTTCGAAGTATAGAAAAGTGCACATATCACATGTGTATAGCTAGATGAGTTATCACACGGTGAACAAACTCATGTAAGTATAATCTAGATAAAAGCTGAATTAACTCTCTTGCACCCTCCTTACCAACTCAGATTTAATCACAATTCTGACTTTTAATACTAGAGATTAGTTCTGCATGTTTTTGAGACTTCTACAAATGTAGAATTTTGTGCAGCTGTCTCCTTGTGTACTTCTTTCGTAAATGTTACATTTGTGAGACCTATACTATTGCATGTAGCAGTTCATTCATTTTCATTGCATATTATATTTTATTTTTTAATGACTATTTATAATGTTGATGGACATTTTAAATATTTCCAGTTTTTAGCTACTTACAAAGACTGTTGCCCTGAAAATTCTCCATTTATCTCTGGTGACATTATTGTATGGTTCTGTTCTATACAAACAGGGATGAAAGTGCTGGTCAAGGGTATGTTTTTAGGAAATGCTGCAAGACAATTTTAAAATCGATTTTTTCACATTTAACCCTCCCATTGATGCCTTATGAGAGTTTCTAGTTCTCTGTGTCATCACCAACATTTGGTATTTTCAATTGTCTTAGGAAGTCAGTCATTTATAGATGTGTAATGACATAAGAGATTTTAATTTGCATAGCAGTGATAACTAATGACATTCAGCTCTTTTTAAAGTATTTTCTTACGTAAAGTTCCTGTTGAAGTGTTGAACTCTCCTCTTGTTTTTCTTCTTTTCATTATTGCCTTTGTCCTCCTGGCTCATTAAAATTTCTTCTAAGTTCAGGATACAAATAATTTGTCAAATGAAGGAAAATATTAACAGTTTGGGGTGCGGGGCTGGCTCAGTCAGTTAAGCGTCCCACTTCGGCTCAGGTCATAATCTCACAGTTCCTGAGTTTGAGCCCCACATCAGGCTCTGTGCTGACAGCTGGAGCCTGGAGCCTGGTTCGGATTCTGTGTGTGTGTGTGTGTGTGTGTGTGTGTGTGTGTCTGTCCCTCCCCTCACACTCTGTCTCTCAAAAATAAATAAACATTAAAATTTTTGAAAAATATATTAACAGTTTGTTCTGTGGCGTTTCACTTAGCCTCAAAGACGCCTAAAGATGTGACTTTTGTCAAATACTTTTTGCAACACTAACATTCAAGAAACTGTCTGGAGTGTATTTACATGAGACCTAAGATAACAGAACATCTCATCCAAGACTATATAAGACAAGCCATTAAAAAATTAGAATTACCAAAAAGAAAATTGCATGGACTTATGGGATTTTAAAATGTCCTCTTATAAATTATCTCTGTGGTGTAAGGTGCTGATCTTTGGGTGTGGTAAGAATCCCTACTTGTCTCTAGTTAGCTTTGCATGTCAGAGGCTTACTAGATGACAGGACTACCTTAATATGTTTAGGAGAGGAGCACAAAAGTATTGTGATACTTAGTACAACTTTAACATCACAAAGAAGGAAGCTGTGGGGTGGCTCAGTTGGCTAAGCCTCTGACTCTTTGTTTTGGCTCAGATCAAGATCTTGAGAACTCTCTCAAGAGTTCTCTCCCTCTCTCTCCCTCTGCTCTCCCCACCCACACTTAAAATAAATAAATACATAAACTTTAAAAAACTTTAACAAAAACTTTAATAAACTTTAAAAAGGAGGAAAAGAAGGAAGTTGTGCTCACATATGGGCTACAGATAGTTTGGGGAAGTTTCCAAGAGTACATTTCAATTTGGATAACATATACCAGAAGTTGCTAAAATAAATGCCCATTTTATGTTAAATGGTGTTCTCAATGAGGTTCTACAGTGGAGGTCTGTATTACTACCATGTATTATAATATATTTAAAAAAATCCCTTCCTACCTCTCTTCCTTCCTTCCTTCCTTCCTTCCTCCCTCCCTCCCTCCCTCTTTTCCTTTCTCCTCCCTTCCCCTCTCTTCCTTTCCTGTACCTTCCTTTCCCTTTCCTTCCCTATTTTCTCTCATCTTCCTCTTCCTTCCCTATCTCCTTCCCTTCTCATTTCCCTCCTTAATATTTCCTCTTCTTAATGAAATTGAAAATTGAATCTATCTGGAATGGAAAGGAGTTTGTTGTATCATATCTCAACAGGTATTTTTTTTTTTTTTTGCCTTTCTGTGGACTCACTGAAGTTTGGAGGTAGAAGGAGATCAGTGATTTGACACCAAAAGTAATATTTCTGCATTAATTTTTTTGTGGATTATCTTATACCATTCACAAGTGTTAACTCAAAATGGATTCAACCTGAATGTGAGACCTAAAACTATAAAACCCCTCGAAGAAACATAGGCAATAAACTTCTTGACATTGGTCTTAGTGATGATTTTTTAAAAATTTGACACCAAAAGCAAAGGCAAAAGTAAAAATAAAAAGTAGAACTACATCAAACTAAAAAGCTTCTGTGCAGCAAAGGAAACCATCAAAAAAATGAAAAGGCAACCTGTGGAATGAGAAAATATATTTTCAGCCATATATTTGATAAGGGGTTAATATCCAAAATATATAAAGAACTCATACAGTTCAATAGTAAAAAATAAATAAATAAATAAATAAATAAGAAAATAACCAAAAAAAAAAACCAAAAACAAAAACAAAAACAAAACAAAACAAAACAAAAAGCAAAAGCAAAAACAAAAAACAAACCCAATCAATTTGATTTTCAAAATGGGAAGAAAAACAGCATTTTTCACAGAACTAGAACAAACAACCCTAAAATCTGTATGGAACCACAAAAGACCCTACATAACTAAAGCAATTTTGAAAAAGAAAAGCAAATCTGGAAATATCACAATGTTGGACTTCAAGTTATATTACAAAGCTGTAGTGATCAATACAGTAAGGCACTAGCATGAAAATAGACATTTAGATCAATAGAACACAATAGAAAACTGAGAAATAAACTCATAGTTATATGGCCAATTAATCTTTGACAAAGCAGGAAAGAATACTTAATGGGAAACAAATAGTATCTTCAACAAATGGTAATGGAAAAACTGGACAGCAATATGCAAAAGAATGAAACTGGACCACTTTCTTACACCATATACAAAAATAAATTCTAAATGGATTGAATACCTAAATGTGAGACCTGAGATCATGAAAATCCTAGAAGAGAGCACAGGCAGTAACTTCTCTGACATTGGTCATACCAACTTTTTCTAGATAGGTTTCCTCAGGCAAGGGAAATAAAAGCAAAACTAGACTATTGAGACTACATCAAAATAAAAAGCTTCTGCACAGTAAAGCAAACAATGAACAAAACTAAAAGGCAACCTAAGAAGGGGAGAAGATATTTGCAAATTACATATCAGATAAAGGGTTACTATCCAAAATATATAAAGAACTTAAACTCAATAGCCATAGGGGCACCTGGCTGGCTGAGTCAGTAAAGCATGTGACTCTTGATCTCAGGGTCATGAGTCTAAGCCCCATGCTTGGCACAGAGATTACTTATAACAAAAACATAAGCAAAAAACTCAACACCTAAAAAACAAATAACCCAATTAAAAATGGGCAGAAGATATGAACAGACATTTCACTAAAGAAGACATTCAGATGATCAACATACACATGAAAAGATGCTCATCACTTATCATCAGGGAAATGCAACTCAAAACTATAGTTCAATATCACCTCACACCTGTCAGAATGGCTAAAATCAACAACACAAGAAACAACAGGTATTGGGGAGGATGTGGAGAAAAGGAGCCCTCTGCACTATCGGTGGGAATGCAAATTGGTTCTGCCATTCTGGAAAAGAGTATGGAGTTTCCTCAAAAAGTTAAAAATAGAACTACTCTATGATCCAGCAATTGCAGTACTGGGTATTCACTCAAAGAATACAAAAACACTAATTCAAAGGGATACATGCACCCCAATGTTTATTGCAGCATTATTTCCAATATCCAAGATGTGGAAGCAGGCCAAGTATCTGTGTATATATGTATGTAATGGAATGTTACTGAGCCATAAAAAAGAATGAAATCTTGCCATTTGCAACATGAATAGAGCTAAAGAATTTAATGCTAAGTGAAATAAGTTAGTCAGAGAAAGACAAATATCATATTTCACTCAAAAATAGAATTTAAGAAACAAAACAAACAATTAAAAGGGAAGAAGAAGGGGAGAGACAAATCAAGAAAGAGACTCTTAACAAAGAGAATGAACTGGAGGTTACCAGAGGGGAGGTTGGTAGGGTGATGGGTGAAATAGGCCATGGGGATTAAAGAGTGCACTTGGCATGATGAGCACCAGGTGATGTGTGGAATTGTTGAATCACTATATTGCTCACTTGAAACTATTATAACACTGTACTAACATTAACTGGCATTAAAATTTTAAAAATTAAAAATGGGCAGAGATGTGATTTTTTCAAAGAAGACATGCAGATGGGCAACAGACACATGAAAAGATACTCAATATCACTAATCATCAGGAAAATGCACATCAAAACCACAATGAGATATCAATGACACCTGTTAGAATGGCTATTATCATAGAGATAAAAAAATACCAGTGTTGATGAGAATGTGGAGAAAAGGAACCCCCTGCACTGTTGGTGGGAATGTAAATTAGTGCACCCGCCATGGAAAACTGCATTGAAGTTCCTCAAAAAGTTAAAAGTAGAACTACCATACAATCTAGCAATCCCACTTCTGGATATTTACCTGAAGAAAATGAAATAATAAAATACTAACTCAAAAAGGTATCTGTACCCCCATGTTTATTACAGCATTATTTACATAGCCAAGATATGGAAATAACCTAAGTATCCATCAATAGATGAATGGATAAATATATTATACATACATATATATGTATATATATTTATATACATATGCATACACACACACACAGACACACACACACACATATATACACACACATACACACACACAATGGAATATTACCCATCTATAAAAAGAATGAATCTGGCCATTTGCAACAACATAAATAAACCTTGATGGCATTATGCTAAGTGGAATAAGTCAGACAGAAAAAGACATATATTTTATGATCTTACTTATATGTGGAGTCTAAAAATAATTACAATAACAAGCTCATAGTAAGAGAACAGATTGGTGGCTACCAGAGGTGGGGTGGGGAGAAATGGGTAAAGGTACAGTACAAACGTCCAGTTATAAAACAGTAAGTCATGGGGATGTAATCTACAGCATGGTAAATATTACTGTAGTAATTATAGTTAGTAATATTGTATATTGAAAATTGCTAAGAGAGTGGATCTTGTAAGTTCTTATCACAAGAAAACAAAATTTTTTTTAACTATATATAATGACAGATGTTAGCCAGACTTATTGTGGTGATAATTTCTTTTTTTTTAATGTTTATTTATTTTTGACAGAGAGAGACAGAGACAGACAGACAGAGCATGAGTGGGGGAGGGGCAGAGAGAGAGGGAGACACACAATCTGAAGCAAGCTCCAGGCTCTGAACTGTCAGCACAGAGCCGGACGTGGGGCTCGAACTCACAGATCGTGAGATCATGACCTGAGCCACCCAGGCACCCCATGATAATTTCTTAATGTATACAAATACTGAATCACTGTTGTACACCTGAAACTAATATAATGTTATATGTCAATGACAGCTCAATAAAAATAGAAAAAGAAAAAAAATTATTTGTGGATCGAAACAAGGTTTCTAAAAATGAACATGCACACAAATGTGTACATGCTCTCTCACTGTGAAATAGTCAGAAATAGTCAGATATCCACTCCCAAACTTTTGCCCCCCAACTTAAATATGACCAAATATGAATGTCTTTCAAAGACAAGTTAGAGAGCCTAAAAGGAAGTGTCATATATCTGATGCCCCCAAGGGTGAGTGAATCCTTAATTCTACTTTTATAGGTGCTAAACAGCAATATTCAAGGACCCTATCCTTCAAGTATTTACAATTTCCATAACAAAGGAAATGACAGATTTTTTGAGAGCTTCTTCAAGCCTTGTTTTTTACCACTCAAGGTCATATCTGCCTTCCGACTATGGCACCTGTTCTTATTCCTCTGAGACTGTAAAGTATTCTTGAAGCTTTCGGGCATTAACAGCCTTCTCTGCCAGAGGTGCTTTATGTTTTCAATCAGTATTCATATAAATTGAATAGTATTAGGCTTTTGAACACTGTAGACAGAAGATCTCTTTATCCTTGTTTCTTGAAAATACTTAATGACAATGGAGTTAAGGTGAAGATACAAACTCTACAATGCATTTTACATTGGATTACAATTGAGAAAGGTCAGTTGTGAAGAAAAATAATAAGTGAAAATCAAACACGGTTGACAACTTACTATGTGTCAAAACTGTTCTAAATGCTTTAGAAAAATATCTCTTCTCAGATTCATGACAGCTCTAGGAGTTAGGCAATAGAAGAGACAAATCTGGTTCTAATCTTGATTATGACAATGTGCATGTGTGATCCCACACAAACTACTTAACTTCTCTGGGCCTTAGTTTCCCATTACATATTAGTCATCTATTGCTGCATAAGAAATTACTTCACAACTTAGAAGCTGAGAACAACAGATACTAATTATCACATAGAGTTTCTGGAGTCAGGAATACAATAGTGGCTTAGCTGTACAGCTGTGACTCAGGGTCTCTACTGAGGTGACAGTTGAGATACTGGCCAAGGATACAGACATCTCGAAGGCTGGACCTGGGCTGAGGAATCTACCACCAAGCACATCACATGGGTGTTGGAAGACTGGTTCAGTTCCTACCACGCTGCTGTGGAGGCCCCAGTTTCTCACCATATGGCCCTCTTCATAGGCCCCTTCACATCAGAGCAGCTGCCTGCTTCCACAGTGAATGATCCCAGAAAGAGTGAAAAAGACAGAAGCCTCAGTGTGTTCTTACTACCTGTTCTCCCAAATCTCACTGTATCATTTCTCACTGGCTGTTTTCTACTCAAAGAAGCAAGTTCAGCCCACACTTAAGTGGAGGGAAGTTAGGCCCTACTCTTGAAGGGAGGATATCAAATAATTTGATGCACAGAGATGGTTTCAAACTGTCACACCATCTATAAAAATTAATAGGGTGAGACCCAGGGGTCAAATTCAGCGGGTCTTTAAAACCCCTGACATTTTGCAAACCTGGGTGTTAAGTCAGTCTTCTTGAAACTGACCAACCAACCATGCCCTCTCTTTTAGTGCTGACTCAGAATGGTGGCCTTGATGATGCAGATTATATTGAAAGTCTTAGAGTCAGCCCTGCTTATAAAAATCATTACTAGTAGTAATACTACCAGTCATCCTATTTCCTTGTTAGCTTAATTCATTTTCACATATGCTTACATCTCTGTAACTACCATCTAGATCAAGTTATAGAACATCTCAATATTCCAGAAGGCTTTCAAACCTTTTACCAGATACCACTGTCCTCTGTTCTTACGGATTAGTTTTTAAAATTTAATTAAATAGAATCATACCATGAAAGTTTATCTAGCTTCTTTTGCGCAATGCACCTTACTTTTAAATGGAGTAGATGGTTACACTGAGTCCAGTCAAAAAGCCATCTGATCAAAATACAGCTCTATAGGTTTTTGGAATTTCTATCACCAAAAATTCACTTAATAAATCATGTATTCCTTCCTGGAAGTAGCATGAAGTAACATACTTGGGAAATAAAGTAAACATCTGGATTTTTTTTTCAGACAGAGAGAGTTTTGTTTATATCAACTCATTAAATAAATATTTATTGTGTTCTTCTTAGGTGTCAGCCATTGGAATACATGACTAGAATGTAAATATCAATAGGCCTAGTTTGTAGTCAAAAGCAGCTCCAGTGTATGATTACAGCACAGTGCTGTGAGTACTATCATGGAAGCAGGTAGATCAAGAACAGGAACACTAGCTGTCTAGAAGGGTCAGGGAGGTGATGTTTGAACCATGCCCTGCAGGCTCATAGGAGTCACTAGGAATTCAGTGTATATATTAGGGGTTATACTAAAAGACAGGATGTAATACCTATAAACATTTGCAGAAAAAATAGACATTGAACATTGGAAAGAGGGCATGGGTAAAACAGTGAGGGTAGAAAATGTGGCTGCAAAGGTGAGGGCTGTCCAGGTAATGAATGTTTTGCAAGTCATGGCTATGAGATTATATGTACCCTATGAGCCATCAAATGCCTGTGAAACTTTTTGGTAAAGGAAGAGGTAAGATCAGATTTGCATGAAAATAACTCTAGCAGGAATTTATTTTTTTAAATGATTTATTGTTTATTTTTGAGAAAGAGAGAGCACGAGCAGGGGAGGGGCAGAAAGAGAGGGAGACACAGAATCTGAAGCAGTCTCCAGGCTCTGAACTGTCAGCACAGAGCCCAACAGTGGGGCTAGAACCACGAGCAGCGAGATGACCTGAGCCAAGTGGGACCCTTAACAGACTGAGACACCCAGGTGCCCCTCTAGCAGCAATGTAGATAAGGAGTTGGAAAAGGGAGAAAATGGGACCAGGAGGGCCACAAAGGAGATAAATTATGATATAAATGAGAGACAATGAGGGCCTACTAGACTCTGGCCTGGGGTGAGCAGAGACCAAAGTAAAAGCATCTCAGAGAGGTCCCTGAATATGGCACTAATCAGGCTCTTTCGTCTACCCTGGGAAAAATTACAGGTACAACTCATTCTTCTAGAGGTTCTTTTCTGCCATCCTTGAACCCTGAGAGTTCCCAGAGGGCATTCTAGAGGTCCCCAAGTCTCCTGGCACTATACCTACAATTGTGTTAGTTAGAGATATGTGCATTGTGGGGCTATGGGGATGTATTTTTTCTGAGCTGAGGTTGATGCCCACTTAGCTTAAAACCATTACATTAAAGGATCATTAATGTAGATTGAGTCAAAGTGTAGAGTTATGTAAATGACTGTGTAACTAAGCTTGATAGTTGTTATACTGAGAACCTTAAGAGAAGGACTTGAACTTATTTTTACTGAAACTCCTAAAATCTAGCACAGGACCTGACGCATATTTGGTGCTCAATATCCTGGTGAGTGCATAAAATCAGTAACCCAAACTATAAACACCTCCTGTAGAATGGGGATGTTAGTACTTACATTGTTACAGTGAGGGTTAAATTAAACTAGAGAGTTAATGTTCTTGGTACTTCATGATACAGAATAAGTATTTGGTACAAGGCAGTTGTTAATTGTATTAGGCTTGCCTTCAGTAACACACATAAACTCCTGTCTAACAATATCTATAAGGAAATCATTAAACCCTGAATAAGGATCAGGGTAATAATTTTCCAAACATTGATTTTAAAAATGCTACAAATGATATGAGCCAAAAGTGCTGTCAGGAATAAATGTTAGAGAGAAAAGTTTTTGATTACTTTTAATTAGCTTTTGATCTTCCCTTCACCGGCCTTTTATCCTCTCTATAATAAAAAAATAATGAGGGAAAAGTGAGTCAAGGTACTAAATCAAAATGAAGCAGTTATATAAAATTCTGTCTAGAGAATTCATTCATATCACACAAACATTTCTGATTCTAAATGTTATAAATGGTCTAAGTTCCTATTGTACAAAAAATACTGAACAAAATAATCTCTGGAAGGTTTCCAAAGAAACTAAAAATACATGAAAAAAAATACCTGGGATAACATTGCTGGTTACAGTGCAGGAAAAAAAAATATATAAACATAAATATATAAATATATAGGATATCTATCTGTCTATATATAGACAGATAGATAGATAGATAGATAGATCTCCTAAAGACTAAATGCAACAAAGAATAATGTGAAGTTTGTGGCCTGAGTCTTTTGTAATTCTTCTTTTCTTAGGGAAAGGAGGCCCCTTTGCAGTGTGTGTTCCCTTCTCCTTGAACCTCCATAGTGCCTATACAGAGAAGTAGAAACCCATTCTCAAGTCTGGACGCAAAAATAAGGGAGAGGCATCTTAAGCAACAAGTCCATTTGGCTCTAGTCTCCAGGATCTATATTAAGCCTTACCAGCTTGGAAAAAAACAAAACAAAACAAAACAAAACAAAACAATGATAACTGGGAACAATATAATGGCTTCCTCTTAGGGAATGATAATGATGATTTTAAAAATGATTTCTGTCAAATGGTACAAACTTTTTAAAAGAATTAGCAGTAGTTTATTTAATCTGCAATATTTATTATTCATATTAGAGAATTCTATTCTATAAAAAGAATGCTACTTTAATAGTCTTTCAATTAATCACTTATTTTTAGGTTTTGGGTTAATGTCGATCTAATTTTCTTCAGAAATGTTAAGATAAGCCAACTCTCTGACATCCTAAAAATAAAAGGTGCCTGGGATCAGGGTCAAGGATAGCAAGATAGAAATGGTGCGTCATCTAGATTACTTTGGGCATGTTAAGATTACAACAAATGCTGTTCCTGAACTACCTCTTGGCTACTGCTAACAGGAAAAAAAAATTATTTGCGTTTGATATCCACTTTTCTGTGGAATACGGATTTCTTTTAAGAAGTGACTTTAAGTAAAAGGTGTTTATATATCCTCTTGCCCCACTCCACACATATGAAACCTGGCAGAGGATAGCAAAGCAAAGAGAACAGAGACCCCAGAGCAATTATTTCAGAGAGGCTGGGGACGGGGGCATCACTCAGCCACATGGAAATCAATCAATAGAAGCTTTGTAATCTGAGTAAATATGTATATGAAGAATCAGACTGAAGCCAGAATCAACCTGTTCAGAACCAACTGGGCAACACGAATATGGGCACCAACAGGTTTTTACTGGATCCAAGATCATGTAGCTACTATTATAAAATATCTTTGAGGTCATTCATTAGTATTTTTGCTCTAACGTCTTTCAGATCATTGAAGGCCTTTCCTCTTGAAACACAAACCTTCTCAATGCTCTTCAAATCAAATAGATGTGTGATAAGACAAGACTTATGTAAGTCATTGTGGCATGATATTTATCACAGTGAGTTCATTTTCTTCAGTTTCTCATCAAGTTTCTCTTTGATAAAAATCCTAGTGGTATCTATGTGATACCATGTTTTTGAATCTCAAAAATTTGGAATGTTAAATAAGGCTTCCTTATTTATAGTCCTTGGGGTATCATATTTCTGTCTTTTGCATCTTCTGAAACTCCCTTATTGTTATTTATCTCAAGGGGACTGCAATTCTTATTAGAACTCATTTTGGTTGGACTTGGTTTATTTGCCCTGTAAGTAGTATGTGTCCTGGATTGTGAAAGTATCCCTATAGAATAGTTTTAAATTTCTGTTGTTAGAACCCCAAGGATGTCATGAATCTTGGATTCATATCTATTGTATTCTTGACTTTGACTAATGTAGAGTAAGTCCAACCCAACTTTCATGCACAGCACCAGATAGGACATTTCAGTTTCTCATGGGAAAATTTCTTCTCCACAAATAATAGGATAGAGAGATGGCTGGCTTATCTGTCATCTCTTGTATGTCAGCCAAGTTCCTCTAGGGTCTATTTTATGAACTTGGGCTATTATTGAAAGATCCCAAGTTATGGCCAGCTCCCCACCTCACCTGGGTGCAGGACCACACATCTTGATCCCCTTTGGTTTTTAGTATTTTATTTAAAAAAATTTTAATGTGTATTTATTTTTGAGAGAGACAGAGACAGAATGCAAGTGGGTTAGGGGCAGAGAGAGAGGGAGACACAGAATCTTAAGCAGGCTCCAGGCTCCAATCTATCAGCATAGAGCCTGATATGGGGTTCGAACTCATGAGCTGTGAGATCATGACCTGACCCCAAGTCAGACGCTCAACCAACTGAGCCACCCAGGAGCCTGGTTTTTAGTATTTTAGACATGAAAGACCATTTCTCAGGTCTGGTATTTTCTGGCAGCATAAGTGAAGCTAACTACCTTGACATTGACTTTATTACAATAGCTATTAATTTTCCTCTCATTGTCTTTAAACCCTTTTAGATGTTATTGTTGTTATTATTATGATACTATTATTATAATTAATGTTAGTGCATACATGCAAAGTTGGTTTGCCCTGTCACCTGAACCATGGTTCAGTGTTCTTTCCCTAACTATAGAAATGACCTACCATTTATTCTGTGCATTTTAGCTAGTGAAACCAATGCCTTTACATAAAGGAGTGATTATTGTAGCAGGCCCATTAAAAGATAACTTTTATGAAGATGAACTTTTATCAAGACTATTAAAATCACACAATGTAAATAAAGGAGGTAGTTGTTATTTCACTTCTACAAAAAATTGTCCCTGGATACACTCACATAGTATCAATTTTCTACAGATGAACTGATTTTTTGCTCACTTATTTATTAGGACAATCATTCTAGAGATATTTATCCATAGTTTCAATTGTGTTAGGCACTGTTGTAAGGGTTGGAAGTGTAGAAACAAATAAGAGTGTGTCCTTATTCTTAAGGAATTTACAAACTAAAGGGCTGTTGATTCAATGATCAAAGACTACAGTTAATACACTAGGAGGAATTGCTTCACAAAGTCAGACATCATCCCAGCATTGAAAATGAAAGTAAACAACTATGATGAGGCTGACCTGGGTTTGTATATGGGGGATACAGAGGTGGACAGTCCAGGTATGACACTGTGCAGGACTCTGTAGGTAACAGAGCTGTTAAAATTGTTGTGAAAGGAACAGAGTTTGAGGCAAGGCCCAGCAAGGCTCAAGGTACTGAAAGTAACTAGGGACTACACCACACTAAGTGTCAGGAAGCAAAGAGGGTTAGCCATGCTAAAGAAAAAAAAAATCAAGCAGAAATTGTGCAGACTTTTTGTTTGAGAAGGACTTTTTTGGCTCTTATGACAATCGGACCCAAATATCTCACCATATGAACAGGTGTTACCCGTCCTTTTCTACCTCTTGACCCCCCTTAAGAACAATTTGAAGACAACTTAGCCAGAAATCACAAGGCTGGTCAATAGAGATGGTTTTCCCTCACTCATGTTCCTATGGACAATTCTGAAATTGCAGTCTACTGATAGAGAATGTGGAGCTTGATGAAATCAAGCAGTATTCATGAGGTCTCAATTGTGGTTAGGTTCATGCCAGTACAGAGATGAATCCAGAAGACAAATTTTGGCCATCTTCAATCCTCATCTTAAAACAGAAAAATCAGAGTTGAGTGTGAAGCTTATATTTAGGGAAAAATACAACTTCACTTTATCTATTTGGGTCTAAATTGTGGAAAAGAAGGATGGGACAGGGGTACAATTAAGTTCCCTACAAGTTATTCTGCCATGGACTTTTCAGATCTATTTTTGCAACTGAGAAATGATTTTTTGTTTCTTAAAGACCCTATTTCAGACACTTTGTAATCAAACAGATCCTTACAGCCTTCTCCTAGATTATTTGTTGAGTAATTGATCAGCATATTTAAATTCATGAAAACAAATTGAAAGTCATGGCTTGGTATTTTGATTTCTCAGTATAATATGCCATAGGGTTGAGATAGCATTAGAATAACTGGGTTCTTAACTAGCCTCAATTCAAGATAAATATATAGCATTAAGATTTTCTTAAAGTAATGATGGATTTTTATTAATACATCATCAGAGGCACTTATGTTTATGATATATTACACTGAAGTTATTAGTAGAGCACTGAACTGTGATGGCCCCAAGCATGGTCATGTTAGGACAGCCTGTTCCTTAAGCTTGTCCTCAGTGAGATCCAATACATAAACATATATGTGTATGAGAAAGAAATATCTACAGTGAGTCAGAAGGAAGATGTCATGATAAAAAAGGCAGTTTTCTCTCCAGACTGCTCATGGTCTATTCTTCAATGTCTCAACTAGGGAAATAAACAGATTCAGATGGAGTTTTCCTCTTCAAACACCTTCAAGTATTGTACATTAGCCCTGCCACAAGAAAGAGTGAGAAGCAAGCAAGGAGGCATGCTTACAGAAAAATGTATCCATTTAGGAGTGATTGGCAATATTCCAATGGCTAGATTTTTCACACTTCTTGACAACTCAAAGATATTTCTTCACACCTTTTGCAGATGTCAACCTGCAACGTTGCTGGAATTCATTTTGTGGTTCACATACCACCCAGACGAGTGATACAACACTCTGAGGGAGCCCACTGACAGAGAATTTGCTGAAAAACAGCTAAAATGTTGTTAAAAATTGCTTAGATCCCAGGCCTGTTCCTGATGGCCCTTTCTGCCTCACAGAGATGTACTGGGTTGGGTTAGTGATTCCGGTAGGAATCTTATTCTGGGAACTATAAGAATTCCAAGGAATCCTCAACTATCTCTTATTTTGTTTTAAGTTAATAAAGTTTATTGGGGCACCTGAGTGGCTCAGTCAGTTATGCTCAGGTCATGATCTCACGGTTTGTGGGTGCAAGCCTCGTGACGGGCTCTGTGCTGACAGCTCAGAGCCTGGAGCCTGCTTCAGATTCTGTGTCTTTCTCTCTCTCTTCCCCTCCCTTGCTCACACTCTGTCTCTCAGTAATAAATAAAAATTAAATTTTTTTAAATAATAATAAAGTTTATTTTTTTTAGAGAAAATTTAGTTTCACAGCAAACTTAAGTGGAAGGCACAGAGCGTTCCTATATGTTCCCATCCCCACATAGCACCTTATTGAGTTATTATGCAGTGTTTATTAATCATTTGGTATCTGCTATTCTTGTTTTCCTAATGAGATTGTAAGTATCCTGATTAGGAAGCTTATCTCTTGACCTCTCAGCATCCCATATCTGGGAGGAGTCTGATGCCCTTTGGTTGACTGATCTAGACTCCAAAACCTTGTAGGACCTGAGATGATGTTATATAGAAATGTCTTATCACATGAAGGAGTTTGATGTGGTGCAAATAGCATTGACTTTGGAGTCAGATATACCCAAATGTTAATCCTGCCCCTTTATTTTATTAACAACTAAATACACTCTTCAGAGTTTCTTTTTGATTTTCATAAAGTAAGTAAAATATCACTGCCTTGTACAAATGTTATAAGAGAATGCATCTACTGAGAAAGTGTGTGTAATACATCTAGTACAAAGTCTGGTAAGTAACTTGGTGAACATTATCTTCCTCCTATTATTCCCTCCCAACCCTGACTCTATTCAAGATTAATTTTACATCAGTACCTCCATGGAATTCATATACTTTTGCCTAAGTATTCAGTTTAAATGTATAAATATATAAATTGATAACATATATCACTTAACCTAGGAGGAAAAGAGGAAGATTGATAAAGGAGGGTCATAGAGAAAGTAGGAATAGAATTATTTAAATTTCAGGCATTGAGAAATGTAGTTGGACACTCCCAGAGGCAGTTTTTAGGAGAATCATGTGGACTTCTGTAGATTCATTACATTTCAGCTGTGTACTTCAACACTGGGGACTTTGGCAGGATTATGCAAATATATGCAAATCTAGTTATTCTTGTAATCACAGAAAAGAAATATCAACCTTATCAAGCACCTTGTAATACCTCTATAGCCTATACTTAGATGTCAAAAATATCTCTAGTTTTCAGATTACTGGTTTAAGTGGGAAAGAGGAGGAATGAGGAGATCTGGCCTCTGATTTTGGCTCCTGTGTAACCTATTATCTAATCTTGGGCAGGGCACTCAGCCTTTGAGGAAACTTTGTCTTTTGAGTGTTAGTAGCCATGCTGTCTCTTTCACAGGGTTGTTCCAAGGGTCAGGTGTGAAGCATACAAACACTGCACAAAGATTATGACTTACAGTATACCAGGGGCAATGGGCAACTGCCTGCTTTAGGTTACAGGAATGTGCCTGATCTAAGAGTGAAGGAAAGCTAAAATAGAGGAGAAATAGAGGACAAAAGGGGACTAAAGGGGGAATCTAAGCAAGAGCCACTATAATAAGAAGCCCAAGAGAAATGATTTTAGAGAACACACAGTGTAAACTAATCCCAATTAGATCACAGCTGAACAGTATTGTTTACACCGAAGACATATTTTACCCTGGTTTTTGATGAAAAGGAGATTGGGTAGTTTCATTGCGAAATTAGGTTTGCTTTTAAGAACAATAAATTTATGAAATAGGCCACAAACATGTCTTGGGGAGCCAGACACTGTAATGGTGGCTGATTAAATACACTCAGTGACTTACCATTTGAGACAATCTCCCTCAGTAGGGAAAGGAATAATGTCGCAGGAAAGACATTGAGGAGGCAGAAGGGATTGACGGGCCCAGAATGATAAATGGGAAAGGAGGTTATATTACTTTTGAGAGCGAGAAAAACTGAGATTACAATAGCTGAAGAAAAGACACTGAAGAGCAGAGATATGATTGAAGCTTTTAAGATGTTAAAAAGGATAGTAAAGGTCAATATAGATAAGCTTTACCAACAATAATGACAAACATTGAAATTTAAGGACACATCCTAAAAATAAGCAGTGGATAGAAGAAAATTACTTTTTTTTGTTGTTCAGGAAACCCCTGCATACTCTGTCCACTCCTAAATTATCTTTATTTTGTTGAACAATCATAGCATAGGGAAGCATGGAGTCAAAAACGTTACGCATCATTGTAAGAAAAAGGACAAGGATTCAAACCGGAATTAACATAGCAATTCATAAAAATATCCCTGAGGCTACATATTTATTTCTTCAGAGGACCAATGATAAAAACATGAGTAGTATGCAGATTTATTTAGAAGCCCTGTGGACACTGCTTCTCCAACAAGCTTTTGTACTGGTTTTGGCCAAGAATCAGATGAATATTATCTTCCTGGGATTACTTTTAAATTCACTTATCATCTTGGGGAGTTCAGAGGCATGTAGGGGAATGGTGTAAATTAAAAGGACAAATATTGTAAGGGCATATCTACGGCATGAGCCTCAAACACCTTTTTGTTTGATTGTTCCCACCTCAGCCCAGACATTCTTCTTATCTCCCTGACAGTAAGCAGATTTTTTCTAAATCTCCTGTATTACTGAATATATAACTGTTTCAGGGCAATTTGCCTTTCTACCACTGTCTCATTTCCAGCGTCTCTCTTTTTTCTTTTCTCAGCCTAGTCAGCTGTCACTGTGTGCCTTAGGTTTTCAGTTGGCTCTACTTTTTTCTCCCACCTCTGAGGATTTTCCTAAATTTCTAGCAGTTTAGAAAGAATTGCATTAAAAAGATGTTTGTGATTGACGTACCTGTGTGGCTCAGTCAGTTAAGCATCCCACTTTGTCTCAGGTCATGATCTCATGGTTTATGAGTTTAAGCCCTGCATCAGGCTCTCTGCTGTCAGCACAGAGCCTACTTCTTTGGGTCCTCTGTTTCCCTCTCTCTCTGCCCCTTCTCTGCTCATTCTCTCTCTCTCTCTCTCTCTCTCTCTCTCTCTTAAACAAACAAACAAATAAACAAACAAAAAGATATTTGTAAGAGGCACCTGGATGCCTCAGTTAAGCATCTGACTTTGACTTGGGTCATGATCTCATGGTTCATGAATTCAAGCCCCTTCTCAGGCTCTGTGCTGACAGGTCAGAGCCTGGAGCCTGCTTCAGATTCCTGTCTCCCTCTCTGGTAGAGTCTTGTTAGTGTAATATATTTTGCGTTTATGAGGCTGATTTTGTCTGCCCATGCAGCAGACGCAGATATGGATAAAAAACTCCATCTGCCCAGGATTCTAGTCATAATTAAATGAGTCACTTATAAGGCTTAGGAAAAATCACAGGAAAATCACAAACTTGTCAAAGAAGTTGTTTAATAGTGTGACAATAAAATTCCTCTCCCTTATGTTGATTAGTGAGGGAAAGACAACCACAGAGCCTAAATAGTTTGTGACTGCTGGCATCAAATACAGTTAGAGGATAAAAACCAATAGGCAACCTCTAACTAAACAGAATGACAACTGTTCTTGAATAAATCTGTTACATTAAACTAAACGTTTTGGATGATCGGATTTTAGAGAAGTTTTGTTTGTTTGTTTTTCACTTGTTTCCCTACTTTAAATGGTGAAAAGGAAGTATATTTCATAAGTTTTGGGAGGTTTAGGTTTATTTCAAAATTTGTAATCTATTTAGCTAGCTTTATTTTTTTAGTTTTATTTTATTTATTTATTTTGAGAGGCAGAGAGAGAGTAGGGGAGGGGCAGAGAGAGAGAGAGAGAGAGAGAGAGATGGAGAGAGAATCCCAAGCAGGCTCCATACTGTCAGCACAGAGCCAGGTACTGGGCTCAAACTCACAAACCATGAGATCATGACCTGAGCTAAGATCAAGAGTTGGACACTTAACTGACTGAGCCATCCAGGGGCCCCTCTATTTAGCTAGATACACTAAAGAGTATAGGTCGCAGAACCAGAAAATTCTGAATTTGATTCCCAGCTCAGTGACTTTGAATACAATAACCTGTCCAAGACAGCTGGTTGAATATAATTTCTCCTGCCCTCTGTATGTATACCTCTTCTTGAGCAGAGTTTTCTTACTCTTCCCATTTTAGTCAAAAAATGTTCTTAATAATCCTCTCAGCTGGGGAAAACCAAAACAATCCAGACTAAACCAAAGGAAAAAAATTCTCTCCATCCATTTAATCCATAATCACCCTGCAAGGGCCAGATCACAAGTTACGCATGCCTTATGAATGTTTTCAATTGATTTGATTAAACTGGTACTAGGTACTGACTTAGAAAAACACTGGTTTGTTGTTTAACAGTTTTATGTGAAGGCCTAAGAATTTTCACAGTGGGGAGAAATATTATTCTAATTCAGCTTTACATAAACTTGGAGGGAACCACTATGTCTCCTGAAATGGTATATAGACCAGCAGATCTCTCTTGCATTTTTCATGCATAAAACTGTCCAGGTTTCTTTTTACAATTGTGGGTCCTTAACATGCAAAGCTACCCAATTTACTAAAGGTAATTCTTAAAATCCTAAACCCTGAGTCTTCTTAGATTGATTAGAATTTTTCATCTTTTCTTCTTAAATATTTGCCACAAACAAGGATTTGAATCTTTAAAAATTATCCCTTTGATTCACAGTTGAGGGGGAGCAAAATATATAACCCAAAATCTTCCACTTGGCCTGCCAAACATTTTCAGCTAAAGGCAATCAAGGCCTAACAGACTCAGGAGGTTTTGTTGTGTTTTTTAAATTTCTCCCTTAGCTGCTTAAAAGAATTTTGAAAGAGGGCCTGTACCAGGAAGAGATCTAATGCCAGAGATAACCTATTGTATCAGAAATATTTATCTGCATGAGATGAAAATATCTGTTTAGCAAACATTTGTTTTTCCTGTCTTACTATGCATTGTCTTCCTCCCTTTTGAAGCCTCAGAACCCTACAACCTTCTCCTTAGCTTAGGATGCCTTAGAAACTTCTACTGCCTGACTCTTTGAGGTTCCAGTATGTACAAAATTATTTTTTTCCTTTCTGTTAATCTGTCTTATATCAATCAATTTAATTATAAGACCAGTCAAATAACTTGGAGGGAAAAGAGAAAAGTTTTCCTCCCCTGCACAATACTACAAATGTTTTTCTCTCATTCTAGGTACAAAGAGAACAAAAAATGAGTGGAAAGAGAAGGGGCAACTGTGGGAGGGAACAAAATTGCAGGACAAAAGAATAAAGTAGTTTTATAAGAAAGTTAATATGTATGACAGTTGATAAGCATCCGAATTTCCTTAAAAGACTAGAAAAGGATATATTTGGTTAATTAACAAAACTCCCTAAGTTCACTGATTTCATTTTCATTGTTGTACTGTTGTCACTCCAAATGAGTAGTAATTATTTTTTAATTGGCCTTATTATTTTGGTATTAATACCTTTTATTGAAGATTGCTAATAGAATTTGATATACAGAGAAACTCATGGAAATATTATACGTGTTTAGCTCAAAAAAGTCATCTCACTCCATGGGATCTGTTGTAGACTTATCTGATTACCAATCTAGACACTCTCTAAGGTCACCAAGAAGCAATTTTCCAACTTAAATCCATCTCTCTCATGCCGTATGTTAATAGGATGTATTTAATTACCATTCATCTAGATATTCCTCCTGTCACAATACAGATCATACAGTTTTGCCATCCCAGATATAATTGTTAAGATAAGGCAAGCAATGATTAAATTGCGATGAAATAAAGTAGTATCTCTGTTAATCACGAAGATGATGTTCCATAGCATACTTATCAAAATTCTGTTATTAGAATTGAGATCATGTTGAAGCATGAAAATATCTATCATTACATGAGAAAACACAAAGTACAACTCCAAAATATGATTAACATTAAACAAAAATATTCTCAAAATATTTGTCAAAACATAAAATTACACCTAAATGAAGTGACAGAAGGAAAGGCAAAGAGTGTATGAGATAGGGAACAGTCAACCCAAGCCCAGAGAGACAAGAGGTACAGAGAGAGGGAAGCAATCCACATGGATGGGATAGGACAGGTTCTAAGACCCAGAAGCGACCTGCTGTGATCAGACACAATGATGCTCCATGGCAACCCTTGAAATATGCCTTCGGCATCTGCTGGGCTGACATAAAGCACAGTCTTGGGGAGGAACTGGAATCACCTTTCAGTGATTTTTAAAATCAGCTTTGTTATAGGAATTAACTTCTTTTTTTTTAATTTAAAAACATGTATTTATTTACATATGTATGTATTTATTTTTGAGAGATATTGAGCAAGCACACAGGAGGGGCAGAGAAAGACAGTGAGAATCCCAAGCAGGCTCTGCATTATCAGCACAGAGCCCAATGTGGGGCTTAAACTCATGAACCAGGGATCATGACCTGAACTGAAATCAAGAGTCAGATCCTTAACCAACTGAGCCACCCAGGCACGTCTAAATTAAGTGAACTTCTATTGTCATTGTAGGGTCTAGTGCCAGCGGCTATTATTGCTTACCAAGTATCCATGTGCTCTCCCCACTTTCTTTGAAGTTAGGTTGTATGTGACTGAGTTCACACCAATGGATTTGGTAGAAATACTGTGGCCCTTCAAAGTATCCCATGTGGTATTTCGGCTCTCTCTCATCTCAAGTATGTTGACCTTGAGGATACATTTTTCAGATGGCAGAGCCAATGGATAGAGGGGAGCCTTTAATTTGGGATGCCAGTGATATTTTAGTATCCACTGGTTATCACAGCTCTGTTTACTCTATAAATTAATACCGTAAGTAGGCTGCTATTGTATCCAAAGCCTGCAAATAGGCAGCATTATTGAACAGTGGGGAATGAGGACACTGGTATCAGAGGTCAGAAAAATAATGAGTATTTTATGGAATGATGAACCTTAGTAAAACTGCCTCCTGCAATGGCATGAATGGCAAATCATGTGAGAAATAAATATTAACTGCCATTGAGATTTAGGCGTTGGTTTGTTGCCACAGCTTAGATTTGCCTGATCTAACACATGGCTACTTACTGCTCCTCTATCGTTCCCACTTTTTTTTTTTCAACTTCTGCACTTCTTGTGACAGAAAACAGAGGCTTTCATTATACAAGTTGAGTTAAAGCATTGAACGTTCCAGACTGAAGTACCCAAATTATTGAAATACACTCATGGGTTCACAAATATTTTTAAATATGTGCTTTCTTCAGGACTCTGCTACCTGTTGTTGGGGATAAGATAAGAACCATGCCCTCAAGAAGGACAACTGGAGAATTATAATTATGGATGAACAATAGCAGAATGTACCATGTCTCACAAATAGAGCAGTGTCATGTAGTGCTGTGGAAGGCAGAGGAGAATGATTATTTCTAGGTGGGGACTCAGGAAATTCTTTTTAGAGACAAGGAATTTTACTTTACTTTTGGTCCCCTTGCATGGGACTGTCAGAGAGTTAGGGGAAAGTTAGGGGTGGATGGAAGGAGGGCTTTGCAGGTAAGAGTGAAGATATCACACCAACAAGTGTCCAAACCTACAAGGGAATGATAATAGATCTTTTTGAATTTTAATCATGAAAAGGAGATAAATGACAAAACGAAATATAATTACTAGTCACTCAAAAGGGTTCTCTCAGTTATCAGCATTCAAAGTAAAAGGATTCCGGTTATAGACTTCATCAGACAATTGAGAAATAATTATATGCAGTCTTTTTGCTTTTCTTCTTCTCCCTCTGATAGAATTGTAAACTCAGTGACAGGGGCCACATTTCTTCTCCTAGAGTTTAATAGCCTACTGGGGACATGACATGTATTTGTGTTTGTCAGATTGACAAGCATTTTCACAAGTGGTTCTGGAGTTTACCTTTATTCTTAATAAGTAAAATAAATCTGTTCCTATGCTCTGTTCACTAAGAGTAAATCTGCTTTTAGTGACTAGGAAACAAGATCTTGACCTCAGCTGGGAACATGCCTGAGTCCCTCCAGGACAGTTTGGATTAGATGGATTTATGGAATAAGTGATCAGCCTGCTGCTAGAAAAGCCAGAATATGCTGGCAAGAACTAAGCAAATGAGTAATATAGCAAGCACATATTTATTTTGTCATTAATATGATATGGTTAAAAGCTAAAATGATAAAAAAAAGTCACTTAAGTTATGTGTATACATATGTGTGTGTGTATATGTGTGTGTGCGTGTGTGTGTGTGTGTGTGTATACTTTATGTGTATACACATATATACATATGTATCTCCTAGTGGCAGTTCTACAGACTCAATCATTGTGCTTTCACAGACTGGTTTTGGGTCACTAAGAGAAAAGCATCACCATGTGTCACAGCAATGTCTTGTGTGTAGACTTCCGTAGGACAAATAAGGATTGGTGATTCTGAACACATCAAGTGTTGTCTTTCTGTCCCTTTGTCTATAGATACCTTTTACTGGATATTTATTGTGTGTCAGGCTTTGAGCTAAAAGCGTTTTTTGAGCAGCTCATTTTATATAATCCTCATAGGAGCATAATGAGATAAGGAACAATAATCACATTTGCTGATGGGAAAATTAAGACCCAGGGAGACCACTGGCAACAACAGGAGGCAAACCTAGAGCTGCCTGACTCTGGTATAATACAAGCCACCAAAATCCAGGGCCCAAAATTAATATGTCACAGTATATTTCTTGATGTTATATACTCTCCGCCTGTATGTAACCAAGAGGAAGAACTATGCTCACTGATTTCAAGCTTTCCTTATTTTATTTTATCTGTGTGAAGGGTGATCTCATGGTTAAATAAAGATGTTTTGTTATTCAGGAGACATATTTTAATGAAATGAAAGGTTATTTACTGAGGATAAAATATATAGTGAAGCCTGAGAAACATCTAGATAATTTCATTGAAAAAAGTCAAAAATGTTAGGCAAGTGGGTATATTTTTTTTTAAATTTTTTTCTTAACCTTTATTTATTTTAGATAGAGTCAGAGCATCAGTGGGAGAAAGGCAGAGAAAGGTGGAGACACAGAATCGGAAGCAGGCTCCAGGCTCCGAGCTGTCAGCACAGAGCCCAACGTGGGGCTCGAACTCACGAGCCGTGAGATCATGACCTGAACCCAAGTCGGAGGCTTAACTTACTGAGCCACCCAGGCGCCCCAAGTGGGTATATTTTTAAAGCTTGATTTATTTCAACAGTTTTTTCTTAAACAACTTACTGTGAATGTTTAAACATGACAGTCACATCCTAGATTTCTTCCACAAATTATATCTAAAGTTTCTTTCAGTTGACTTAGTAAACTGTATAGCTGATATGTTGTTATTGCAAAATTTATAGACAATTATGCCAAATGAATATGCCATAGAAAAATCTAGCTGGAGGAATAGAATGTCAAGATTTTCACTCACAAGTCCGAAAAATAGCCACCCTTGTTTACACAATTTTGAATATGTGATTTTTAGTTATTTTATCTTGAATTACAGTTAGAATATCATATTCCCCAAGATTATAAATCACAGTGTGGATGTGTATGAGTGTGTGTGCACACATATATAGATAAATAGGTACAATATCCCCTCTTATCCACGGGATATACGTCCAAGACCCCCAGAAGATACCTGAAACCACAGATAGTCCTGAACCCTATATATACTGTTTTTTCCCCCTGTATATACATACCTATGATAAAGTTTAATTTATAAGTTGGGCACAGTAAGGAATTAACAATAATAACTAATAATAAAATAGAACAATTATAACCATGTACTGTAATAAAAGTTACAGAAATGTGATCAATCTCTCCCTTTCTCTCAAAATATCTTTCTGCAATGTCCTCACCCTTCCGTCTGTGATGACATGAAATGATAAAATGTCCACTTGATGAGATGAAGTAAGGTGAATGGTGTGGCCATAGTGACATAGCCTTAGGCACACTACTGACCTTCTTAAGACTCACCAGAACAAAGAGCATCTGCTCCCAGGCCATGGTTAACCACTGGGGACAGAAACTGCTATGGAAAACCAAACAGCAGGTAAGAGGGGGAGGAGGAACTACTGTATAAATGTAAACACAGTATATATGTTTTCTTGCAAGGCTTCACTTCCAAATAGCAGTCATGATTAGTCAAAGTATAAATACTTAGATCACTTGAAATTTCTCAGAAACATGCTTAGGTTGCCTTAATTCATGTCCCTTTTTCTTTTTCTTTCTTTTTTTTTTTTCTGGTAGAGGTGTATGGACAAAGCATTTCATAACTGCTCTAGATTACTGTTTATCCATTCATCTATCCATACATATATTGGATTATAACTTTGATTTCAAATATTTGCTTAAGTTTCTAGATATCTCTATACCTAGGAAACAATAATCTTTGCCCATTTACCCTAAGTTATATATGAAGGTTGCGCAATTTTGATGGAAGGTTTTGCATTAACACCAAATGGTATTGCTAAGTTAAGGGTACATTTATAGTTACGATTGTCTACCTAAAGCCAAGACACTCTGAGCAGAATCAAAAACGAAAGAAAAAACAATGTCAACTACTGTTGGATAAGGTCCTTGCTGTAGTAAGTTAGATTTAACTCTAAGTAGTAAGTGGTGAAATACCTAGAAATATCTTTTCCGCCTTTCTTCATAGAAACTTTGGCAATGGTAGGGTGAGGCAGTGTGCATTTTGAAGATTCATCTTGAGCAAGATCTGAGAGAGTTATGTTCTGTTTAAGAACATATATTTATGTTACTTAATTTTAATTGAGAAATAAAAAAGCTCTTTCAAAGTGTTCTCCTCCCATGAACAACTTTGGGTGTTTCATAACCAAGGAATGACTCAGTTCTGGAAAGTCAGAAAAAAATGGGAAATAAATCATGAAAAATACATTTAAGCAAAAGATGTCACTCAAACATGTCCAGATGAGGTTCTGAAATAATTTTAATCTGAGAAGATAATAATACGTTAAGTATAAATATATGTATAGAGAAGTAGGTGGGGGAAGAGGTCAGGATTAAGGACATCAAGATCGTCTCTTATTTTTTTGCCTTGGTTAAAGTCCTAAGTACATTTAGGGATTTTTTTTTTCTTTCTTTTTTTTTTCTTTTTTTTTCTAGGAAAGATAAAGAGAAAAACAAACCTTATCTGGACACATAACCAGTCTTTTCTTTTTTTTTTTTTTTTTAAGTCTTCTTACTGATAAACTATTTGAAGTATCAGTGTGGCATTTTTGCTAAATTGTACTTCTCTGCAACTTAATTTCCAATTCCATTAAATCGAATTCTGACCTCTCCCTTTGATGAGCTAAAGGTTTTGCAAATTATGTGCAGAATATCTAACTCTATACATCTAATTTCTTTTTTCTAACTGTTTTTCTGCAAACCCAGCCTTTCCAAATGATCTTTCATGTTAATACACCACAGAACAGACACTTTTGGCCAGAGATACTCAATGCCTGTAATTAAAACTTAGATAGATACCTCCTCTTTGCCAGGGAAAATAAACATGGTTTCTGTAAATTGGGTCGTAATTATGTGCTTTCCAAAAGCCTCTATTTCAGAGTTGGTCCTGGGTTATACCCAAAGCTAATTTTCAGTTCGGTGGCTCTGTTCATAAATGTGAAATACTGAACTGTTGGATATCTGACCCATTTCTCATTCCAAAAATATATTACAAACATCCCCTATAGTGAAATATAGGACACAAGTACATGAACCTATTATAAGGAGAACTATTTTTAAAGGTATATTCTGTTGAAGAAATTTTAGTATAACATTTTGAGAAAGCAGAGACAATGTAACACTGTAATTACAACAATAGTACTTCTTATTTTCCCATTTCTTCTACTACCACAAAAAATATGCCTTTGTTACTATATCATCTATTTTGTTAATAAACGATTTCTGATGTTCTTGGAAAGTATAGCAAAATAAACACCTTTGCATAGTCTAGATTTTCCACTGTGGGTTGAAAATGAAACTTTTCACTAAAATCTGTGTAGATAACCTAACACTAAACAAGAGGCTTGAGCAATTTTTGTCACTGATTTTTTTTTTTTTTTAATGATGAGCTGACTATAAATTTAAAAGTGACTAACCAGTTTGGTTAATACAATCTAAAGAGTTAATGCTAAAAATCTGTTGCTTATCGAATTTAACAAGTTGTTTGAGTTTGTTTCTATGTTAGTATGGTAAAATTATTCTCTATTAGGCCTAATAAAGAAACTATGTATAAACCTTTCTCTGTGTGTTGCAGAGATATAGAAAAAAGATATCTATTAGCAGCGGGAAATTGACAAAGGACAGAAGTGGTTTTAAAAAAGAAAACCTTGTTATATCTGCCTCAATTTCAAAACAATCCCATCTAGCAGTTCACGAGAATGAAGTATGTGCCAGGCAGTATGCGTGCTGGGTTGTAACAAGAAGGCGGGGAGGCATGTCTGAGTAAATAATTCACTGTAGAAGGTGGTATGTAAATAGGGAAAGAAAAGTTAAGAGATTACAATATTTTACAGTGAGTGACTAAATAGAATGTGACATTTTACTGGAGTCCTGAAAGGTGAATAGGAATTTTCCAGCCAAAAGAAAGAAAGGAGGTTATGCTAGGCAGAAAATAGTGTGACCAAAACAGCACAGAGGCTGAGAAGCTCAAAGACTATTTGAGAAGTGCAAAACAGGGGGACTGAATCTCCTTGCAAGTGGAAATAAAGGAATGGGAAATAGTGCAAGAGAGTCTGATTAATGGTCAAGTTATGACACATATAAGTACAATGGTAGGGAGTTTGGCATTATCTTCTTTGCAAGAAGGAGTGATAAAGGCTTATAACATGGGGCCTTATGTATTCTATAAGTATTTATACAGAAAATTCTGCCGTGGCTGTGGAAACTCAACTGGAGGTAGGAAAGACCAGCTAGAGTGAAGAGATGACAGAGGAAGCATTTTTAGTAGAGAGCCCAGAGGAGAATAGCACTCAAAGGGAATGAGAGGTTGTACTTAATAATCTAAAGACAGAGGGGATAATAGGAAAATGGGGGGATTCAAGACAGACTGTAGTGGTAGCTGGAGCCCAACTGGATTGCTTAGGAGTGAGGAGAGTAAAAAGAAGGGATAATGTGGATTCTGAAACAGATATTTTTTGTTGAGAAAAGACATAGTCACTATTTCAATGTTTTTAATAGGTGTTAGAGAATAAGGTATTAAACTTCACCTATTTTAGAAACTTTTAAAAAATGTTAGACATTTTGAAGCAAATAAAACATATTTCTCTATTTGAGAAGACATATATCCTGACTTCTATCATTCTCTAAACAAGAATGTCCTATGAATCAATTTGCAAATGGCTACACTCACTAGCAATTAGTCTATTTCTAGTAACGACCTTAGATATAACATTTTTATAATCTGATTTCCTCCATGTACAAACTACCTGTTCTTTTCAAGTTTATTTATTGTTTTCCCTTGAACATGATCTTTTCACTGCACTACACAAAAATTTCTATGCCCTGGATTATTTATTCATTTTCTCTTTCTCTTAAAAAACAAATAAACAGACTTCTTCCTTAATTCCTCTGTGTACAACCTCCCAGCCCCAACCTACATGAGTGCATTGCAATATGTATATGTCCCATCTTAAACTTGGGCATTTCATTGGATAACTTCCCTGTGAAGACATCAATAGTTGTGTTGGTCTTCAGGTTTCTTCCACTTCTTAAAACCTCTTGAACTTCCTAGTGCATTTTTAGCTCACCAGATAACACATATTGCTTTGTACTTGTGCAGTTTCATGTTAATTGCTTTGCAAATATTGAGTTAGTTCCTTGTTCATGAAAGGCACTATTTTAGGAATTTGATGGGTACTTTAAGTCACCTCCATCTAAAATACCGATCACTGAGAGAAAAAATGGTGTAACACATTTTGTGGTCCTACCATAGACAAGTTAGTAGACTCTCAATACATAGCAGTTCCCTACATGTGTGCATGTATAAAAATGTGTTTTGTTTACATATATGTGAATATATATGAACTATATATTATCTATACACAGTTTAAAAATATATATGTATAAATATATTATAATATATGATATGTATATTTTACAATGATATTATATATTGCATATATAATATAAATACATTTATATTATATATAATTACATATTATATACATATATGAATAGTTATATATGTGCATAATTATATAAATATATATTCATATATGCATATATGTATATGCATAAACACATATATTTATATATATTATACATATATGTATGTATAACACACACACACACAGTTAAAAACATGAAAAAGGTCTAGAGTGTAATCACTTAGGCTAAGTCCCACATCATCAAACCAAGACTTAATTACATTGCTGGCTGTCCCAGAAATGGAATCTTAAACCAGTCATTCAGAAATCACCTGATTAGCACTAGTGAGGTTATCTGACTGATAGCCCCCTGCCTTCTCCTAAAGGAAAGTAATTTTACAATAGCCAACCCACTTTTTTGCATTAGTATAACTTCCTTCTGTTCTCTTCTGTCTGCAAATATCTTTCATTCTGTATAGCTCCTCAGAGCTCCATTCTGTCTGCTAGATAGCATGCTGCCTGACTCAAATAGATTTTTGCTCAGATAATCTCCCTAAAATTTTGATATGCCTCAGTTTATCTTTAACTATATATATATGTGTGTATATACATATACACACACACACACACACACACTATAATATATATATTTAATTGTGTCACTAGAAGTTTCTCTGAGTAACAATGACAGAAAGAAATGCTAATGACAATAAATTAATTATAATTAACCTTATGTGGAGTCATACAATTGTATACAAGACTTATGTTCTGTCCCTCTTTTTTTAAAAACTTTTTTAATGTTTATTTATTTTTGAGACAGAGAGAGACAGAGCATGAATGGGGGAGGGGCATAGAGAGAGGGAGACACAGAATCGGAAGCAGGCTCCAGGCTCTGAGCCATCAGCCCAGAGCCTGACACGGGGCTCGAACTCATGAACTGCGAGATCGTGACCTGAGCTGAAGTCGGACGGTCAACCGATTGAGCCACCCAGGCGCCCCTGTCCCTCTTAAATAAAACTTTTTTTTAAGTTTATTTATTTATTTTGAGAGAGAAAGTGAGTGAGTACACAAGAATGGGAGGAGCAGAGAGAGAGCTAGGGAGAGACAGAATCCCAAACAGGTTCCACATTGTCAGGGCAGAGCCCAACACTGGGCTAGAACCCACGAACTGTGAGATCATGACCTGAGTGGAAGTCAAGAGCTGGACGCTTAACTGACTGAGCGAGACACCCGGGTGCCCTTAAAGAAAATTCTTCCTTTTGAGAAAATGCGAGCCTTTCGAGATTATCTGACCACTATGGAAGAATAACACTTACACTATTCTTCCTGCTTTCTCTCTCATGTCTCTGAAACAACAGCACACAGAATTATGCCACTTTTTTTTTTTTTTCAGAAATAGAATATTGGCATTGAAATGTCAAAATAAACGGAACAAGCAAATTTCATTTTGCCTGTGACAATAAAAAAGATGAATACTTAATAAATGCAGCTTTTTGTATAAGGTGAGAAAAACAGAGTCACTGCATGTGTGAGTAAAAACCTGCTTTTAAATATTGTAAAATAAGAAAATGGCGAAATTCAAGGTAAAAAAAAAAAATTCATATCTGAAAGCAGATTGCCAGAAGGGGGGAAAATAAAGTTGCATGCTGGCCTTTGAAAGGCAGAGAGGCTCACCAAGAAACAAAAATGTTGAGTGCTTTGCATGCTCACAAAATTGTCAGCCCCACAATTTGGGCTTGTTCTATGTACCCCTCCCCACTCCTAGCTAAACGAGTATGTATCTTTTTACAAAACAAAAAACATTTTGATATGCTAAGAGACCTTAATGGATTAAACACTTGTGAGCAGACCCACACACATACACAAACCAAGAAATTAATGTAACAACAAAGTAAACCATGAAAAGTGGTTTGATAAGACTACCCACAGTCAGGTATAATAAACATATTCACTGAATATAAATAATTATTAACCAACTAATGTAGTTTATATGCAGAGCCTTAACTGTGGCCTTGTCCCCACTAGTCAGGATCACCAAAGTAATGTCCCAACTTCTTTAATATATTCATACACAAATCAGTACCTACAATTGCTTTTGTACTATGAAGAGACTCATTAATTGAAACATCACTGAATCATTTCCCATAAAACATCTCTTATCACCTGAATGGCATTGACTATGGTTAGGATGGTCTAATTCCATATTAATGATCACACACCTCTACAGATTACCACATCATGGTCATCTGCCTGTTCTCTGCCAATCTTTCCATGGTTCCAATTCTGATGACTGAACACTTATTTGTATTTGTTTTATAATCGTTTAAGTGAGTTCAATGAAGATCAGGTTTCTACTTTTAGAGCACATTCAATTTATTTAAGCTTGCTCATCACATGAATCAAAAGTGTTAAAATACATTTCTGGAAGGGATGCCATTTATCTAGCCCATCCATTCTAGGAACCATAATGCTTACCAGTTAGAGTTTACCTGGGTCAGATACACATCCTATAAAAACATTTCCCAAAGTATATACACAAAAGCACTTATTCCTTAAGGCTTTGAGGAAAAATACTTGTTTTTCTATTAAGTTTGGGTGTTCCTACATATTTATTTCTATTTTAACATTCTCCATGCCTATTAAATGCTCAGAAACATCATTCATAAACAGTGTAAATAAATCATTTTTATTATATATTAGTCACACCTAATTCACATATTATCAGGGCTCTTTGAACTTACTTTCCTGGGATGCTTTTGCTCTATTTGATCACATGTTGCCATTTAGAGCGACTTCTCAGACTCTTGTCTGCAATTTCACCAAGTTCAGACTTGAAACACTAAACTTCAGTTACAATGCCTGTAGCCTTTGCAACCTTTCTTCTTAATTACTCACTGCAAAGTTTCACTCTATTCCTTCCATATGCTGCAAAATGCTGGATGACAGATATTTGTTAATTGAAAATGCTGTTATTCTGTTTTTTAAGACAGAATTTTGATCTGCTCGTCTCTAAATATTCTCAGTTTGTCTGCATTACTGCAGCAATTGCAGCACATTTTATACACCACTTCTTTGAGAAAAAAGATTAACTTCTAATTTGAAGCTGAAACTAGCTTCATAGGTAACAGAAACACCATGATAATTTCTTTGCTACATTATAAATCATCTCCTTTCCTTTCCAATATAAGGGAGCTCAATTGTACTTTTTTGACCTCCTTCTATCCTCCATTGTTTAGGCTGTACAGCCCCACGTGTAAAGTGCCCATGCTTGCCCTACATACTGCAAGATTACTGAACCGAACATCTATTCTTTCAGACTCACTACCAATGAAAAAAGGGCAAAAAAAAAAAATATTAAACTGCATACATCTCTATTCTTCTCAAATCCTGGGACTGTGTTTTGGGTTGAGAGAACATAAAATTCATAGAATGTTTCAATGAATCATTCATTTAGGCAATGTATAGCCTAGCGTGTCTTTTGTTTATGGCTACACTGGTAAGAAAGTAATGCTTTGGGGAAAAGGTAGAAGAGATAACTTCTTGATGTTCAGAAAATATTCCACAATCCAGGAAAATCCTAGGGCAACCATATATCCATCCAGTGGGGAAATAAGTATACCAGGTTGGGTGGTCACCCTGAGTCCCAGTTGGCCAATGACTCAGCCAGCACATTAACATAAAGGAAATAGAAATTGCAGGCATATAATTCTTATCAACAGTAAAGAAGGCTAAATGCACGCCTTCCTACTTTTGCATCATCCCTTTCCTAGCTCTCAGTGCTTCCCTCTTTCATGACATTTTCTGCCTGTGAGGAAGTCCCAGATATTAAATGTTAAACTAATTATAACCCTGGATAAATGCTTTGGATGGAAAGACATGCAGTCACTCTTGGATCCTACTGGGAAGACCCCTGATAGATTTTATGCCACCAAATGAGGTTACCAATGCTCACAGCAGGAAGTGTGCTTTTCTGAAGTTCTTGATAACTGCATTCCTCTTCTTAGGTCTACCCCGCTGATCTGATGATAACTTTTCTACTTTCTATAGCATTGAATTAACCAGACAGAGAAGATTCTCAATGAATACATATTAAGTGAATCAAACCAAAACCTACTCTCAGGACTATTTGCTGGAGAATATCACTGCAGAAGGTTTACCAAGATTTCATCTTTCTTATTAGTAGAACGTGTCTCTCTTTTATCTACAATAGAGTGTCTGCAGGGGAAGATACAGAGCTCTATCATAAGGCTATTTTCACTGGTCTCCTGAAATTTTATTAAATAAAATTTTTTTACATATTTTTCTAGCGTTTGGGTTTATGAATGCTATAAGTCAAGGTTCTTCACACAATGGTTCACTTTCTAACTTAATAATATTCCCAGAGTCTTCCTAGCTATAACATAATTCCTAATATTCTTTTTATTGGTCAGTATTCTAGGTAAGCTTGTTTCTATTAATTAATTCATTAAAAAAACCCCACAAAACTGTAGTCTATCAAATATCTTAAAAGGCTAAAAACTTACTGAATGCATGGACTCTGAAAGCAATTTGAAAATGTCACAGAATCAGCTTTTGCTTGAACTTCACTCAAGGGAATCATGTATTTATTTCTTTGCCTTATATAGAACGGAATCAAGGTTGGAGCCAATAAAGAACCCTCATTACCACTGTCATTTTGAAATCTCATCTTCAGTTCTGATGGGCTATCAATATCATGAGTCTTTCTCTCAATCTTTCAAAGGCACACAGCCCCCAATGTTATCTGCGAATTCATCATTAGTTATATGCTATTATCTCAGTAACTGAAGAAGAGTGTAGGATTAGAATCTCTACAACAAAATGAGGAAGGAAAATATTTCTTTCATTTCTCACTCTTAACACCTAGGTCATAAGCACAGATTGATTTGAGTTTATTCCATTATCCCTAGTACCACTTTATTCCCTCAGCATTCCACATGTAAGTTTGCTCCACCTAAAACGCCATAGAGATTTTTGATGTGAAAAAGCTGAGAAACGACATCAGTTAAAAACTGCAGGCAGTTATTCTGTTTTGAAAGAAATAGAGACATGAATTTATCTTTGAGACACCTCATCCCTTTGCTTTGAAAAGCCATCTTGTTGTGATCCCACATGTTTCCCCCTCATCCACTTTCCATGTTCCCTGTCTGCTCTGAGTCACCAGAGGCTGACCTTTACAGACTGGGTTTTGTGATGGCTGCTGTCTGGTTAGATTCAGCTAATGGAAGGCAATGTCAAGAGAACAGAGGACACTGGGGCGCCTGGGTGGCTCAATTGTTAAAGCATCCGACTTCAGCTCAGGTCATGATCTCAGGGCTTGTGAGCTCGAGCCCTGCATGGAGCTCTGTGCTGACGGCTCAAAGCATGGAGCCTGCTTTGGATTTTGTGTCTCCCTCTCTCTCTGCCCCTCCCCCACTCACGCTCTATCTTTCTCTCTCTCAAAAACATTTTAAAAATTTTTTTAAAAGAGAGAGAAAAGAGGATAAGAGAGAGAGAGCACAGTATTTCTTCTTTCCATCCTTCTGGCGACAATATTTCATTTTTGGAGGTAACTGAGACCTCCAGAAATATTCTTCCTACTTGGTAGCTTCTCATCCACTTCCTTTTTCCACTACGCTCCAATAACACTACTTTATTCCTTCATCCATTAAGATCTGGGCAGAGAGGTTAGGTACCAGTGTCCCCAGATTGCTTGTCCCTGGGTACCTTATCATCCTTTGTGTGTTCCCTTAATCCTGAGTTAAACTCCTTGGCTGTAATCTCCTTGAGGGTAGGGATTCTGGCATTGTTCATCATTCTACCAGTCACAGAAGAGTACCTGGTACTTAGTAGGTTCTTAGAAGAAGATACCAATACTAAAAGTTCCGTCTAGAATAAGGCAAGAGTTTAGGATGTTTACTTGTGTTTACCACTTACAACTTTCAGAACCTCAAGACTGGGATACTCTGGCAAGTGCACAGAACTTGGTACCATACAGTCCTGATTGCTTTTGCCTTTCCCTTTCACCTCTGAGGTACTGTGGTCAATTCTCTGTGCTTCAATATCTTCACTAATAATAATACTATCTCATAAGTAACATTGTTAGGATTTCATGAGAAAGTTTCCTAAAACACCCAGCACTCTCTCTAGCACACTGAAACCAAATCCTACTACACTTGCTTTAAGAGGAATGTATTTTCAAAACCTGGCTAGCCTTCCTCTTTCATGCAGAGTAATAGAGCTGTTAAAAAGAATGGGCTCAGAATGGCCACTCAATCAAAATACCAAATGTTGAAAAGGTCAAAGAAGTATAGCTACCTTTATAATTCATAGATTATTGAATGCATTAACATTCTAATCCCTCATTCTTAAAGAAAAGATTATAATAAGGACCCCAAATGGCCACACATCAATCCTCTCCCATGACAATAGTTGTTCCTTTTCTGGGAAATGTAGAAAAGTAACCTCAGCTGACACTGAACTTCAATTTGGATGCCACACTGTGCTTCTGGTTTTGATAACAAATGGATACCCAGGAGGAGAGCAATAGGAACTACGTTAGATGCTCACAAAAGAAAAAGGCTTTCTAATATGCTGTGGGTTAATTTCAACCAAACTGCCAGGTCTAGAAAATTATGTAATTGACATCCCTGTTTAAGAATATTTTGAGCTTTCACAAGGCTGGGCTGGGCTTTTTACACAGGCTTTAAACAAGCAATCAAGCATCTGTTTCTCAAATTAAAGAGCCAAAAGACTAACTGATGTGAGTTCATGATTACAATGTCAAATATTTCTTTGTAATTGTTGGACCATTTTCAACTCAATCAGTTTTATTTTTATATTTCATGGTATTTCCTGGGATGACATAGACTCATAATCACAGTCGGTTAGAATTATAAAGGGCTTTAGGGACCTCTTAACCCATCCTTCTCATTTTATAGATGAGAAAACTGAGGACCACAGAGGGTAAGTGGTTTGTCTAAGGTCACAAAGTTAGCAGCTAAACTGGAATAACAATGAAATCAGCTTTAATTTCAGACAGCTACTGAAAACAGTTCATACAAAGTGCTTTTTTTTTTCTTACTAAATTTCTCTTTAAGAGCTTAATAACATCTATGATGAGAAAATTACAAAATAAGTTGCTTGCATCATGTGAAGGCAACTATGAACATCATGAGAGATAAATACCTTAGTATTAAAAAGTTGTGCTCGTGAAATCTCCTAAGACAACAACCATACTTTCCTTCTTGCTTTCCTTCCCTCCAGCAGCCACACATGCAACAAGACTACAACAAGATTAGATCACATGTAACTTAAGGAAATTTGAAAAACAACTAGTTACTCGGGAAAATCAAACTTATCATTTCATAATAAGAGTTTAAAATATAGTTACTTGGGGGGGCACATGGGCTGCACAGTCTGATAAGCATCTGACTTAGGCTCCAGTCGTGATCTCCAGGCTTGAGAGTTCGAGCCCCGCCCACGTTGGGCTCTGTGCTGACAGCTCAGAGCCTGGAGCCTGCTTCAGATTCTGTGTCTCCCTCTGTCTCTGCTCCATCCCCGCTCGCACTCTTTCTCTCTCTCTCTCTCAATAAATATTAAATAAATAAATATTAAAATATTTATTTATCAATAAATATTAAATATTTATATAAATAATATAAATTTATATAAATATTTAATAAATATTAAATAAATAAATAAATAAATATTAAAAAATAATAGTAAATAAAATAAAATAGTTACTTGAGGGGCGCCGGGTGGTTCAGTCGAATAATCATCTGACTCTTGATTTCAGCTCACAGTTTGTGAGTTCAGAACCCACACTAACAGAATGACAGTACAGAGGCTTCTCGGAATTCTTTCTCTCTCCCTCTTTCTCTGCCCCTCCCCTGCTCATGCTCTGTCTCTCTCTCTAAATAACACTTTAAAATATAGTTATTTGAAGAAATGTGTAAAATATACAAAATATTACACTCAATAAATGGCACTGGCACAACGACAAGAAGTGGGAAGGAAGGGTGCACATAGTAGAAAAGACACGTAGGAATAGCATGATATTTATATACTCTAGGCAAGTATATAATCTGTAGAAGAGATGGATTAACATCTATAATACGCATTCATTCTAGTAGATGTTAAAGCCAAATGGCCTTCTGTTAAAGATCATAGTCCTAGAATGCTGGTTTCAAAGTAATACAACCTAAAAAAGGACTTGGTTCTATAAGTTTTGTTTTGGCAGACAAAAAGAGACTTTATTTTGCATGATGAGAGTCAAAAAAAAAAAGGTAGGGGGGAGAGGGAATATTGCTGATGAGTGATTTAACCATAATTACGAGGAATGTGTAAGCTCTCTTTCTTTTCTGTTTTTGGCAATAATGGAGATTCAATGTTGTCCTGATGATGAAGGATTTTACTTTGGTTTATTTGCCCCAGGCTAAAGATTAGACTTAGTTAGTTCTGGATGTTTCTTCTCCAGGCCTCAGAATGGAATGGTATTTTCTAATTCATCAAGACTGGTGGCCTCCAAATGGATTGGCTTGAGTTAGACAAACTGTGCCAGTAATCCTGGAACTATTCTGACCTACTTTCTTAAGTATTAAGAATACACACCCATAAAACTTCTTTGATTATTTTTTTCTCTGTTGCATTCCCATACCAGAGGGCAAATACAATCAACTGAATAAATGTAGATTTCTAAGATGTAATCTCTTATCATGTAGCTGACCTACCATGCTAGCTATTTTTCTTCTGTTCTCCCCATCACCCAAAGCCAGATCTATTCTCTGTCTTACTTGGTATCCAGGGAGCCTGGCTTCTATAGACGGCAGATGTCAGTTCCCATACCCTCTCATTTCCTGTTGGGTTTGGCAGAGTGGAAGGACGGAAAGGTTGCCTTGCTGAGGTTCTTCTTAGAAGCATACTTCTCCATGGCCAGAGTTCCTGTTGGCTGGCCTTTCCTTCAGGACCCAGCTCTCATTGAACTCTGGTAAGATAATTTTCTTCCCTAATTCCTTCTGGCTAAACGGGTAGAATGACTTCCAACTGTTGTAATTCCTTGAGTGCCTCACACTTCCTACATAGTTCCTTTATCCTTGTCCTCATTTCTGTAAATAGTACTCTCATAGCTTCTTTAACTTCCCTTTGATTAAAACTTTGGTGTAAGCCCTTTGTTCTAGCTAAACTAACATTTGATTTGCCAGTATCGTTATCACTAAAAGTATCTATTTTTTTGTCTGTGTTCCATTACAAAAATTATTCTTGATGGGCCAGAAGGAAAAGGATGCCTCATTGTGCTTGGGTCCTCACAGGCCACTGTACAATCATGCACTTGGCATTTGACTGAGAATGCTGACTGACAGCACAGGGTATACACTATCTCATTTTTTTTGAAAGTTGTTTTTAAAAGCCTTCATTAAAACCATTTCAAGGCACGCAGGCTGCCAATGAGCTAGAATCACTTATGTCTTTGATTTGGACTGTGATGACCAATCTATTTATTTCTTAGCCAGAAAAAAAAAATAGCTATATTCAGTTTATTTTGTGCCAGGATATGGAAAAGAAAAAGAAAATAACTTGGTTTCATTATAGGTCTGGAATTTTACAAGTCTTGTTTTGAAAGATCATGTAGGGAGATTCATAATTTACAGGAATCCATGATTTTCATATGTCTCTGATTGTCCCCAAAAGATCTGGATTTCTGGGGTGCCTGGGTGGCTCAGTCGGTTAAGCATCCAACTTTAGCTCAGGTCATGATCTCGCAGTTGATGAGTTTGAGCCCCGTGTTGGGCTCTGTAATGACAGCTCAGAGACGGGAGCTTGCTTCGGATTCTGTGTCTCCCTCTCTGTCTGCCCCTACCCCACCTGCTTGCTCTTTCTTTCTCTCAAAAGTAAATAAATATCACAAAAAATTTTTTTAAAATCCTGATTTCTTACTACTAAAATTTGGAATTTTCCATCTGGAATTTCATTCAATTATTATTTAGTCATATGTGCAATAAAACATTTATTGAGCACCTACCGTCCACCCTGTTCTAGTCTTTATTCTAGGAACTAAGATTACGGTGGTATGGAAAATGAACATTTACAATAAACTGATAAACATATGAATAACTTAGATAATTTAATATATAAATACACACTAGAAAGGAAATAAAACAGGGCAATACAACTAAGAGATGGTACAAAGAGACTTTTGATAGAGTTGACAAGGAAGGCCTCAGATGTCACTTAATCTAAGACCAAAATGACCAGAAAATGTCAGATGTGTAAAGGTCGAGGGCAGGGGTCAGCAGACTCTAGTGGACTAAATCTAGCTTATCACCTGTTTTTTTAAATAAAGTTTTACTGGAACAGAGAAGCATAGCCATTTTCATCTGTTTGTGTATTTTTTTTCCCATTTGTTTATGTATTACTTGTGGCTGGTCTTCTGTTACAATAGCAGGCAGAGTTGAACAGCAGTGACAGAGACCACATGGCCCCCAAATATTTACCATCTGCCCTTTTAGAGTAAAAGTTTGTTGACCTTTGGTCTTGGGGAAGAAAATTCCAAAAATAAAGAAGGGTTAGTTCCAGGACTTAGAGGCTGGAACAAGTTTGGAAGCTCATGTGACTACAGGTGGAGAATTGATAGAGGCCATGTCTGCTGTGTGCAGGGTCAAGACAATGATAAGCAGACTGGATTTTATTCTATATGCGGAATGAAGACACTTTGGTTTTTATTTTGAAGGTGAAATGACCTATGTTTACTTTTGAAATGCCAAACACATTCTAAGAGATGTATTTCATGTACAGATTTTTATCTCATTTCTTCCTAACAAACATCTAGTTAGATAAAATAATTGGTTTCATTTTAGAGGTGAGAAAAATAAAGGCTATGTGAATTTAAGTGACTGGTCAGAGATCAAAAGGCAAGTGGCAGAATTGGGACCTACCCAATCCAAGAGACTGGTGACTTCATGAGAAATGAGACATTTTACTTCTAATTGCCAGTTCTTGGTGTGTCAGCTTGTGCACCATGATTACTCTCATACATAGTGATAATGTAATTGAGAATGTAGAAACATAGTCTGTCCCCCTGAATGTATCTTCTACGTGTTTAGTGATGCTTGAAATTCCACTAATAGAAGGTCAACCATTTGGCAACTCTACCTAGGTTACAGATTATTCTGATTCACTTTGTTCATTTAGCTAACTTTTCTGAAGCGTAATTAAAGAAGTACATGACATTCAAATAAAAATAAGGCAATAAACCAAGAATTATTGTAGTCCTTCTGTCCTAAAGACACATTTATTGAAGGAACAAATGTATTTAGAAAGTTTTAATTTGATGATACCCACAACCTCCTGGCTAGTGTGTGACAGAGACCCTTGAGAAGAAGGACCAACTCCTACCTTTCCTTATATCCTCAGCCTTTGGCTCAGTCCTTGGCCAGCTTTAGATGCTAAGGCTATGCTTTTGAAGTAAATGAATGTCTTAGATGCAAATAACTCCAGATCAAGCATCAAGATAGAATTTTTCTGGACTCAGAACTTATATGCAAAATGTAATTCGAACTATGTGGTGAAACTGAAAATGCCCAAATCAGGCTCTGTCTCTTCTCTTGACTCTCTGACCCCACCACCTGCCAGCACCATCCCCATGTGGGGAAGTGGAACTTGGCAGATCATATTAATGGAGCGCTGAAGTGAGAGGGAGTAGAAGGGCAGGAAGGTCCTTCTGTTCAGGTTTGCACATTCTTCCTCCACTGCCTCCTCTCTTTCCTTTATCTGTGATTCTAATTAAACATCCTCCAGGTCCCTTTGGATGTTCTGTACCAAAACCCCAAGTCTCCAAAACCTGTGCTAAATTCTCCAAGGTGTGGCTCTGCCCTCTTCTTTTGCTGGACAGGAGCAGCGACAGCAGCAACTGGAGGAAAGAGGGAAGGGCTGAGAACTAAGACAGAATTCTCACCTGGACCACTGCAGACAAAGAGGGGAAGAATAAGAAAAGAAGATCATTTACAGGAGAATGTACCTCAAGTGGAACCTCCATCAGGAAATCAGCATTCTTTGTAACAATAGACATGGTAATGCCCAGATCTCCTTGATGTCATTCAGTGGTGATTAGACTCTAGAGTTGCTGTATCCAATAAATGCAGTGTTCACTAGCCCCATGTGAGTATTGAACGCTTAAAATGTACTAGTGTAACATGCTGAAATGACAATACTCGAATATATGGGATTAAATAAAATATGTTATAATTAACTTCTCTTGCTTAGTTTTACTTTTAAGAAAATGGCTGTTGAAAAAATTAAATTATGTGGCATTGTACAGTGCTACTCTAGAGAAAGAAAATAAAGCTGGAGAGCAAAGAGGTTAAGAAATAGAATGTAAACTGAAGAAGAATAAAAAACCCTCACCCAAAATTTTACCAAACATTTAAAGAAGATTTAATCCTGTTTTTCTCAAAGTATTCTGAAAAATAGAAGAGGAAGGAAACCTTCCAAATCCTTTTGATGAGGGCAGCATTAACCTGATACCAAAATGAGGTAAAGACACTACAGAAAAAGAGAACTACAGGCCAATATCTTTGATAAACATACATGCAAAAATCCTCAAGAAAATATTAATGAATTGAATCCCAACAATACATTAAAAAAATCATATGCCACGATCAAGTAGGATTTATTTCTGTGATACAAGGGTGGTTTAATATTTGCAAATCAACGTGACACATGACATCAACAAGAGAAAGAGTAAAAACCTTATGATCATTTCAAAAGATGAAGAAAAAGCATTCGACAAAGTACAATATCCATTCACGATAAAAATGCTCAACAAAGTAGGTTTTGAGGGAGTATACCTCAACATAATAAAGGCCATATATGAAAAACCCACAGTGAACATCATCCTCAATGAGGAAAAACTAAGAGCTTTTCCTCTAAGGTCAGGAACAAGACAGGGATGTCCACTCTACCCATGTTTATTCAACATAGTACTGGAAGTCCTAGTCACGGCAATCAGACAAGAAAAAGGAATAAATGGCATTGAAATTGGTAAGGAAGTAAAACTTGCACTATTTGCAGATGACATGATACCATATATAGAATGCAATAAAGACTCCACCAAAAAACTATTACAACTTATCAATGAATTCAGTAAGTTTGCAGGATACAGAATTAATATACATAAATTCAATGCATTTCTACACACTAATAACAAAGAAGCAGAAAGAGAAATTAAGAAAACAATCTCATTTACAATTGCACCAAAAATAATAAAATGCTTAGGAGTAAGCTGAATCAAGGAGATGCATACTCTGAAAACTGTAAAACACTGATGAAAGAAATTGAAAATGGCACACACAAAAAAGGAAAGATATTTCATGCTCATGGATTATAAGAATAAATATTGCTAAAATGTCCATGCTACCCAAAGCAATCTACAGACTTAATGCAATCCCTATCAAAATACCAACAGCATTTTTCACAGAACTAGAACAAATAATCTTAAAATTTATATGGAACTATAAAAGACCCAAATAGCCAAAACAATCTTGAAAAACATCAGAACTGGAGACACCACAATCCTGGATGTCAATATACTATAAAGCTGTAGTAATCAAAACAATATGGTACTGGCACAAAAATAGACACACAGATCAATGGAAGAGAAAAGAGAGCACAGAAATAAACCCACAATTATATAGTCAATTAATCTTTAACAAAGGAGGCAAGAATATGCAATGGGAGAAAGTCTCTTCAACAAATGGTGTTAGAAAAACTGGACAGCAACATGCAAAAGAATGAAACTTTCATACACCATAAATAAAAATAAAAAAACAGATTGAGGACTTACATGTGAGAAATCATAAAAGTCCTAGAATAGAGCATAAGCAGTAATTTCTCTGACATCAGATGTAGCAATATTTTTTTAGATAATGTCTCCTGAAACAAGGGAGACAAGCAAAAATAAACTATTGGGACTACATTAAAATAAAAAGCTTCTGCACAGAAAAGGAAACACTCCACAAAACTGAAAGGCAACCAATTGAATGGGAGAAGATATATGCAAATGACATATATGATAAAGGGTTAGTATCTAAAATATATAAAGAACTTCTACAACTCATTGTCAAAAAGAAAAAAAAAAAAGAAAGAAAAAACACAAATAATCCAATTAAAAATGGGCACAAGACATGAAAACACATTTCTCCAAAGACACACAGATAGCCAACAGGCCCATAAAAAGATGCTCAACATTATTAATCATCAGGGAGATGCAAATCAAAATGAGATGTCACCTCATACCTGTCAGAATGCCTAAAATCAAAAACATAAGAAACAAGTGTTGATGAGGATGTGGAGAAAAAAGACACTTGTTCACTATTGGTGAGAATGCAAACTGGTGAAGCCACTGTGGAAAAGAGTATGGAGTTTCCTCAAAAAATTAAAAACAGAAATACCATATGATCCAGTAATTCCACTACTGGGTATTTAGTTAAAGAATACAAAAACACTAATTTAAACAGATATATGAACCCCTATGTTTTTTGCAGCATTATTTATAACAGCCAAATTATGGAAGTGGCCTAAGTGCCCACCAATAGATGGATAAAGAGGATGTGGTATATATACATATACAATGGAATATTAGTCACAAAAAAGAATGAAATCTAGCCATTTGCAACAAGATGGATGAATCTAGAGGGTATTAAGTGAAATAGGTCAGTCATAGAAAGACATATACCATATGATTTCAATCATATGTTGAGTTTAAGAAATAAAACAAATAACAAAGAAGAATAAAAGAGAAAACCAAAAAAACAGACTCTTAACTATAGAGACCAAGCTGATGGCTACCAGAGTACAGGCAGGGGTGGGGGTGAACTAGGTGAAAGAGATTAAGAGGACACTTATCATGATGAGCAATGACTAATGTACAGATTTGTTAAATCACTACATATTGTACACCTGAAACTAACTTAACACTGTGTGTTAACTATACTGGAATTAAAAAAATACAAAAATTTAAAAAATAAATAAATAAATTACCCTTCCCTCATTTCCCAATTTGAACACAGAAAAGACTCCAAACATCATTATTTAATTAATAATTTACATCCTCTGAAAGCTCATATCACTGGAAATCACCACCATTCCAAACTATTACTTGTCCTTAATTGGTATCAAATGATTGTTTTTTGCTCCTAAGACTCTGTAAGCTTTAAAAGCAAGGAATGCCCCTTAATACTTGTTTTTATTCATCATCGTGTCTACTGAAACAATGACTCACATATGCACTCGATAAGTATTGATATTCCGATTAACCAAAATAAGATAAGGGGTAGAGGTTTAGAATAAATAGTTAATGAATTAATGGCCAGCTTAGCTGTGTGTGTGTTTATGCATCTATGCCAATGTAAGTCACACAATGTTTAGCATGAAGTCATTAAACACGAGTTCCTTCTCCCTAGCTATCATTTCTAGGGAAATATTTAATAGAAATATACAAGGTGATGAGACCCATATTCCTGATAAGGACTCCATATCCACTTTCCATTCCCAGCCGAAAAAAACCTCTTCCCACTGGAAGTGGTTTCCTCTCTTCGTCAACCTAGTGCTTTACAGTGGAGAATAATGTGAATCCCACAGACATAACGCTTCTCCCAAAGACACTGATAATAATAAATGCTTAGATCTGGGTCTTGGAGTGTCCTAACACCATTTAGCCGTGCTTTTCACAAGACTAAAAGTAGAATAAAGCAGAAGGGTTTTGAAGCAAAAAATTTACATCATAGATCATACAGTATAGCAGATATCAGCCATCAGTCACAGACCTATTTTTGTAGGCACAGTGTTGTTGAGGAGAAACTAAAGACTCATATCAGAACCCAGAGTCTGTGGGGACCCTTATACTGAGTGCATACTATGTATGGTTCCAATCACTTTGCAAATATTGTCTATAATTTAGGTATTCTTATCCCCATTTTACAGATTAAGAAAATGAAACTCTGAGAAGCCAAATCATCAGAGCTCCCCTATCTAGCTTGTGCTTTGCTTGGAGCCTAAAATCAAACATGTCTATGACTGGCTTGCATGATTCCTTCCTTTGCATATGTGCATTCTTTTTGTACATGATTATTTGTAGTAAATTGTACAGCATTCTTCTCTCAGAGTGTCTGTTCATTCATTATCAACACATTTTTTGTTTGCTTTAAGAAGGCCACAATTAAAGATCCCTTTAGGGATAGTTGGGATCAGTAACAAGACTATTTGAATCCTGATTATGACACAGTCACAGGGAAAATGCAGATGAGCAGTGCCCTGTATGGAATTCAGTTGTCATGAGGCTTAACTGTGCACAGGTAACATGCTGTAAGTTGCATGCTGCATCAGCACTGATGCTCAGGGGAATTGCAGACTCCCATCCCTCTCCCCAAAACAAAACAAAACAAAACAAAACAAAACAAAACAAAAAAACAGAGTAACACAAATTGCAGTCTACCCTGGAGCATTAGCCAAGCATGTGTTGCTTTGTTCTGTAAACTGGAGATCTGGCCTCTATAAACCCCAAACCGTATCTTTGCAGGAATAGAGCTGTGAACTTTTCCATTTCATTTTTGTGCCAATCACCCAGGTGTTTTTTTTTTTTTTTTTTTAGAATGTTTATAACACAAAACAAACAAGACAAAAACCCTAAAGATTGTGGGAGTGGAAGTAAGGGTGAAAGAGGATGTGGGTGGGGTTGGAGAACAAAGGCATTGAGGCTGCATGGTTTTTTATTGGGAGTTATTATTCTTTAGAAAAAGGTACAATCACTTTGAGAAAACACTGGAGTCTTTACAATATAGCAAACCAAGGTCCTGACGCCTTCTAACTTCAAATTTCCCTTGGTTTTGACTAATGGTTCCCACAAAGAACACTCTTGAGAAGTATGTAGATTTGCACACTTTTCAAAAAATACTTAAAAATTAAAAGTAGGTGTTACCTTCAGGCAAAAGAAGCTTTCTTTGATAGTGCTCTTTCACAGAGGTTTATATTTTATTTTGAACAGGACTGATTTCGGTTTGGAAACCTATGGAGAGGAATGCAGGGCAAAGTGGAGTGGTGCCCTGAACAGGTCCCACAGGAGTTGGAAAGTCAGGGCAGAGACACCAGGCCTCAGACAACCTCTTCTAGTGAGATATTTTTGTTCTTGAAAGCCTGCCCTGAGAAAAATAGGGAATCTGAACCACTCATGTGAGTTCAGAAAAAAAGTGGATCTCTTCTATTTTGTTGTAGAGAGAGCACATGGATCAGACCACATCTATCTTTTAAACTATAGCATTAATGGGATCTTTTCCTCAGAAGGGAGGGTGGGAAGTGAAGAGAGGGTACTGGAAGCTTGGGGTTGGTGAGGTGTAGAGAGTGGTGATGGTGTCACTGGAATTAGAAGTTATTGTTATGGCGGAGGTGATGATGATGGGGGGGGCAGTGCTAATGATGGAGTGATGGTGGCAGTGGAAATGGCAGGAGAGACAGGGTGTTGGTGGAAAGAAGGTACGGAGCATGAAAAATGTGCACAGAGACGGGACAATGAGGATTCTAAACACACGCCTCAATTGTCCCATGGTCCTTCATTTCCTGACATATGTCCTCGTTCACCATATTGAGTTAGGCTTTCTGAAATGTTGCAACTTCAATAATTAAATTGTATAATTTGTACAATTTCTGTTTTTCCTACTCCAGTCACCTGAAATCTTAATACAAAATGCTGTCTTGTTATTGTTGTTGCTGTTGGGAAGGAGAGACAGAGAATGTACTCCTGGCCTCTTCTGTGAAAATTCACGTTAGGCCTCAGAGCATTAGCTTGTTTTCCTCACTGTTGGTTTGCCTTAGAAGAAATCTGTGGGGGAAAAAAAAATTCATCCAAAGGAGAAACTCAGGGATGAGAAAGACATAGAAGGCACGGGCTGTCATATTGCCTAGAAAATATTATCTCTTCTATTTTTAACATGATGCCCTTTCTGTTGCACCTCTGTGTTATCAGAAAAATCTTCTGGGGAAAACCCCTGGGCAAGTTTCATTGACAGGAAGGATAAGATCAATTGTGTGAATAAACTGCTATGGCAAACTAAAAGAATGCTAGCAAAAAGAGGCTCAGAGGGAAACCTAAGGTGAGGACCCTTCTCTGTGTCACATCATTATCCATGATTTTGCATGCAGAGTTCCAAAGTGGGTATCAGCAGGGAATAAAGAAAATAACACCAATGCAGCAACATAAAACTAACATCTATTTGCACACACACCAAGGGAATGTTGGATAAAGAAGAGTTGGAAATACTGATATTGCTGGAAAATGTGACTATCAGCTCAGTCCATAGGGGATGAAAAGGCTTGGATTACCCCAGACTTGAGCAAGCAGTACTGAAATACCTTCTATCACCATGTAAATTACTGGATTATAAAGGTGGGTCCAACAACTCCTCTTTACGAATACTTATTCTTGGGCACAATCCTCAGGGTTTCTGAATAAAAATTGCAAGCCTGGGGTGGGGCTGGGAACTCGTTTTACTTGTAAACTCCTTCAGGAGTTCTTGTTCAGCCCACCAAGACTTGTCTGTGTACCAGATTTCAGAAACAGCTGATGTAGGGACTTTGCCCACAATAGTAAATTTATCTGTCATCAGTAACTGTTAGTGTAGTTAGAAATCTCTCTTCATATTTATGATAATCAAGTAAATCAAAAGCAATGATTGAAAGGAAGTAAAACAGGTGGAAAAGATTTAAATCTGGATAACATGAGAAACAAGGGCACATGATTTACCAAAATATGGGAGGAGGGGATGGAACTGGATTTGAGGACCTTCCTTCTAGTGAGGAAGTTCCCAAGGTCATCGAGTCTGAACTGTCAAAATCTCATCCAATTACAGAAGTTTACTGATCATTTAGAGAGAGGAGAGTCCCATTCCAAAAGCCGTTGGGGCTGGGGTTAAACCTGAATATTTGCATGTAGGCCTTGGAACCCCCAGGGAAGATCAGAGAGCATGAAGTCAGAGATGGGATGGAGGGAATAACATCTCACCTAGAAAACAGTGGTTCTGTGAGTGAGACACCCAGACCAGCAGCATTCCTGTTACCTGGAACTTAGGCTAATTCTCAGGCTCTACTTTCCTCTTCCTTCTGACCTATTGAATAAACTCTGCACCCCTCGCCTAATCTGTCCTAACAAGCCCCATGCAGCTAAAGCTTGAAAAATCACTGTGCTGAAGGAACCACACTCAGCTGAGATGTGACTGCCTTCAACTAAAATGACCATTTATGTCTTTCTCCAGAGCAGTGCAACTTCTTCCTACACAGCTTCTCAGCTGTTTTCATTGCAGAAGTTTTAAATTCATATAATTAACTGACCCATTTACGTGGTGGTCACACGAAAAGGGACAATTTGCACCAAAATCTTTTTTTTAAGTTTCCACAGAGAGCTGCTTGCTGTGTGGAAGAGACAGTTTTTCTAGCATCTGCTACTTTTATCACAGTTTTGAAAATATTAGAGACAAATTTTAGCATCCTAATAGCCTGCAGCAGAAGCCTGAGCATTATCTATCAAAGGGTGGGGGAGAGACAATGAAAAGAAACTAGAGATATTAAAAGGAGAAAATTAATAATGACGGCAGTCAAGTAGGTTTTATTCTTCAAACTGCCTTTTCACACCCACGAATGACCATAGTTCTTATTGACATCTCAGACTCAGTAGTGATCAACTCAAACTATCAAGAGCCAATCAATCTACACCATACAATTTCATTCAATTTCAACATTATTTTTGGCCAAGTTATTCAAATTATTAATATTATTGAATATTTACTTGCCTCAAGCATGGTAGTAGGTGTAAGTAAACACATAGTAAGAATATAAAACACAGCTTCTATTTCCAAACACCTAGGCAAGTCTGCTCAATTATTTTATTAATTATAGAAATAATGCAGTTCAAAAAGCAGTCTTTAACACATTTCAAGTCATTGTAGATTCTAGTGGTATGATATATAAAACAAATAAGCATATAAGTAAAGATAATTTTATGTGATGATATGTGATCTGATGAAAATAGAATGCCATGAAGGAGAGACACCAGGGGTGGGGGCTGGGATAGTTTTGACTGGTGGTCAGAAAAATCTCAGAGGAACAGATATTTGAACTGGGGGATATAAACTTTTCAAGCAGAGGAAATAGAAGTGCCGTAGTCCTATGAAGGGGACAAGTGTGTTTTATATTAGGACTGCAAAGAAGGCCAGTGGGGTTGGAGCTTTATTGCAAGGTGATGTGTCAAGAGGTCACAGAAGTATGCAGAGACCAGGTCATAAAGGCTCCTGTAGACCATGGAAAAGGCTTTAACTTTCACAGCAAGTGCTGTTGGAATTTCTGTGGGACGTTAAAGCAAAAAGCATTATATTTAAAGAGATCACTTTATGTTGGCAAGAGTGTTCTTACTTTTATCCCTGGGATCAATGTAAATTGGTACAATTACTTGGATAAACACATTGACAGTATCTAGCAAAATTGAATACTTCATACCTAAGACCTAGCAATTCTAACTGTTACGTATATTTCTCCTAGAAATGCACGCTGATGTGTACCAGAATAGACACCCTGGAATGTTTACAGGGACATCGTTCACAATAGTCCAAAATGGGAACAATCCTAATACCTATCAAGAATAGAATGTATACTTATAAAATAAAGAAGTCATGAGGATCAAAAGTACAGCATAGGGAATAGGGTAAAAAAAAATATTGTAATAATGTGTAGTGACATTGGTAACTACACTTACCGTGGTGAACATAGCATAATGTATAGGACTATCAATTCCTATGACATACCTGCAACTAACATAACAATGTATGTCAACTAGACTTCACTAAAATATAAACAAGAAACACATGAATCAAATTTAAAAATAAAAATAAATAAAAAGCAGCAAAGATATGTTCAATGTTATAATGTTTAGTGAAAAAACCTGAGTACAAAACTGTATGATGACTTCTAGGTAAGAATATTCAGCCATATGGACAAATCCCTGGAAGGGAATTCAGTGTAATAAAAATACCTGTTTACTTCAGGTGGTGAAATTGTGACTCACAGAACAGTTTTCTTTTAATATTGCTATTAGTTGATAATTAAAGAAGATAATTTAAAAAAGAGAATAGAGTGAATAAATGATAGTGTATCTATACAATGGAATAGTATTGTTATTTATTTATTATTTTGAAAGTATTTATTTATTTTTGAGAGAAAGAGTGTGGGTGGGGGAGGGGCAGAGAGAGAGGGAGACACAGAATCCAAAGAAGACTCCAGGCTCTGAGCTGTCAGCATAGACCCTGATGCGGGGCTCAAACCCACGAATGCGAGATCATGACCTGAGCTGCAGTCAGATGCTTAACCCTCTGAGCCACCCAGGTGCCCCAGTACCATGTTATTTAAAACACAGCCAAACATTATTTGACACTTCTCCAGTCAAGAAGTGGGATCCATGTATCCTCTCTGAATCTAGTTGGGCTGTGGCAACTCTGACAGCTTGGTGTAAATACCACATGTCTTCAGAGTCTAGGTCATAAAAAGGCATACAGGGAACACCTGGCTGGCTTAGCCGGTTAAGCATCTGACTCTTCATTTTGGCTCAGGTGATGACCTTGGTTCTTGGTTCTCAGTTTATTAATTCGAGCCCCACTTGCTTGGGATTCTCTCCCTCTCTCCCTTTCTTGCTTTCTCTCTTTCTATACATACATACATACATACATACATGCATGCATACATACATACATACATAGGCATGCATTTCTACCTAAAGCTGAACGTTCTAACATTCACTCTTGGAGTCCCAAACTGCCACATAAAAAAGTGTCTACCCTGACACCACCATGCTATAAGAAAATGCCATCTTGAGGGGGCACTTGGAGGCACTCTAACCTATAGTATTAGCTGAGTCATTTTGGTTCAGCTGCCAGCCATGTGAATGAAGAAGACTCCAGATAATTCCAAAGTCCAGACATTTGAGTCTTTCCAATTAGGCCCCAATACTGCATAGCAGAGACAAGTCTCTAAGCTATGCTTTATTTGAATTCCTGACCCACAGAATCTATGAGCATAAGAAAATAGTTGTTCATGTGAAGCCATTTTGGAGTGTCAGTGGGACAGTTTTGTTACACAGCACTGGAGAACTGGAAGAATCCTATCAACAAAACCACAGACACACAGGAGCAATGTGGATACATGTATCAAAGGAAGCTAGACACAAAAATAATACAAATTTTCTGATTTAGTTATGTAAAATTTGAAAAGAACTTTAAAATTTTTATCATATGAGGGTGCATACAAAATAAATCAAGGAAATGATTACCATCAAATTCAAGATAAATATTACATCTAAGGGAGAAAAATGGTTTTGATCAGGGACACCTTGATCTGGGATACCCAGTGCCTGATGCTTCCTGGCATGCATAATTTTCTATTTCTTATTTAAATTGGTTAACTACATGAGTGCTCACCTGATAATAACTGGTTAAGTGCTGTGTTTATGTTTTATATACTTTTCTATACTTGCATTATATTGCATAATAAAAAAAGTGTTAAAAAAAGATTATTCAGGCTTCTGGGTGAAAAATGACTCCAGTAAGTGAGCAGGGAATCAGGAAAATAAGTGGCAAGGCTGTTTCTGTGCTTCAAGAGAAAGATGCTGGTGGCTTTGATTAGCTGTGCAGATGGTGAAAGCAAGATAGTTTCAATATATTTTGAAATAAGAGCTGTAGTAGGATTTCCTGCTAGATTAGGTGGGGATAGAAGAGTACAGAAAAGAGTCAGGAAGGATTATAAATGTTTTACTTGAGTAATTGGTTGGATTGTGATGGTATTAACTGAGATTATTATGCACTTCAATATCACCAACTAGCATTTGATTTTATTGTAATATGCATAGTTTTCCTGATCTATGCTTTTGGGATTAGTGAATATGTAAAATTAAAAACCCAATGACCACTTACTAAAATTATCAAGCAGTTAATGCCTTTACGATAATTCATTAAGATTTAAGAACAAATTCTTCTACTCAGACTTACACCCATCACTCTCAATTATTATGAAAAGTATAACTAAAATGAAAAAATAAATCTGTATAGCCTCTAGTGTATAATTCCACTTATTCCATGTTTTTTTTTTTTTTTGAGAAGGAATTAAAATGGTCCAGAAAGAAAAGAATAGTTAGGCCTGAATTTAAAAATTATAAACTAAACTTTACCATTAGCTAGTTGTAAGGTTTAAGTAAGCCACACAACCTTTCTGTGATTTAACTTCATATTGTCGAATAGACTTACTCTACTCTTAAATGTTTTTGTGAGAGTAAAATCAGCTTTTAAAGTAACTTGTAATGTAAACATCCTTCAGAAATAAGACTGTGTTATACTCAGGTCTCCTAGAGGAGTCCAAACTAGATTAGTGAACCTAGAGAGTGGGGAAGCTGAAATATCTTTTTTCATTAATTGATTTTCTGAGATAGCTGGGTAATTTTGTTTATTTTCTGAAGACGGTATAGTCTGGTATCGAGGTGCCTGGGCAGAGGTTTGGAGAAGGAAATGGAAATAGTGGTGCCTAATCCAGGCAAAAGGCTTACAGTGGGTCTCACTCGCCTGGTTTGCACCCAACTGCAAACTGGTGGTGCTATTCATCAAGTGCTTCCAGTTCTCTCTCCATCAGGGCACCTGGCATATTGATACTTCCTGGACATCATCCCTTCCTTGAGTAAGGTCATATGACAACTATGGCCAAGTTGTAAGTGAAAGTGATATGTATCACCCTCAAACAATAATTGTCCATTAAAAAGGAACCAGTAGAATTTGAGATGGGAACTGATGATTGCACCTGAGTCTCTGATTACCTTTAATGGGGAGTGCTCCCATGCTGGCCTATGGTAGACATCTTGTAGAAGAAGAAAAAAAAATACACACAAACACGCATATACATACATACACATATTAGGGAGGGATGAGTGGCCAAGTTATTCTTTTTTTTTAATGGAAGTATAGTTTATATATAATACTAGCTTTAGGTGTAGAACATAATGATGAGAGAAGGGCTAAAGCGGGGACCAAAGGAGTTTGCTCAGATTAGATTTTCTATGTGTCTGAGCCAAGCATCTGCATCAGGGATATGTAGTCAGGAATAATCCCATTAAGGGGAGGAGATGCCCATGCCTCATTCCCATTACCCCTCAACACATACCACTGCATCAGTACCCTTTAGCACCAGAGTGGTACAGGAAGCACTTCTATGTCCAAAGGTGAAGGTAGTAGAATTCTTGGCTCTTCAGAAGCAATGCCCCTGAGTTCTCACGAAATCCAGGGAAAGACTGGGAGACGAGCAATATATGGATTTGACATATTCTTGGTGACTCTTGGAAAATCTGGGGAAATGTTAAATTTCTTAACGTTAAGATCTACAAGAATTTGAACACTTATGTTAATGTCTGCACATATGAACCCAGTGATCCTTAGAATAATTGGATTATCCTTAGATATCCTTAGAATAATTGGATTATCGGATCACCATTTGCCTTTGATAGAATTATGGACTCACTTGAAAGAGAACAACTAAGAACCAAATACTCATTTGTTATATCTTTGGTGAGAACACAATGGTTTAATACACAAGAAAAGTTAAGAAGAATATACAGAAAGGTAAATAAAAAAAAATAGACTACTAGTAAACTGCCCAATCCCAAGCTCTTTTCATTTCATTTATGTCCTTTCAGAGTTCAGTGATCTAAAATCCAAGAGCAGTCACTTTTCATTATTGATCAACGACACACATGAGTCCTAAAACCTAGCCTTGGATATTCCATATTGGACACTGGATTTCTAAATGCCCCATGTATTATTTCAGATCACGAAGAGAGAAGGTAATAGTTAAGATACAATCCTACTAATGAGGTGATATTTATACGTTTTATTTTTAATACAAGAGGCTAATTACCCACTGAGTACATATATCTCTGATCTACTAGAACACAAGGCTATATTTAGTTATACCAGATGACAGGGCAGGAAAAGTTGTTTTGGGATGTAATCAAATGGCATTTAAATATTTTTAAAGTTTAAATACTTTCATCCCTTATTACCTATATTTATACTTGCCCTCTCCTTTTAAATTATGCACAACTGTGAAAACACCCTTCTTGGAACCTCATGCCTGATTATATTCTCAGCTTATGTATTTAAGATATTGGTTACTCGATAATTTACATTCTTTTACTTCTTTGTTGAATTTACATATTTTTCTTCTCCAGACTGACACCTTAAATGAGAAGTGAGTAATACTGGACCAATTGGTGGGCTTATTTACCCTCCTATTTCTAACACTGCCTTAATACCTAGAATTAGGCAGATTGAGTGAACTGTGGACACCAAGAGACAACCCCTACAAAGATCTCATTCACACAGCAAAGTAAAAACTTGGAAACTGGTGAGTTGCATTCACATAAAGAAACAACTCCACTTTGAATATGTCAGTCTGTGGACCTTAAGCAACAAGTAAATTTATGTACATGAATCCATGAATCTGGAAAAAATAAAAGAAAACAAATCTCTCTCCACTTGATCCACATCATGCTGAATAATTAGTAGGATTCGGGATACTTCTTTGGCATAGGCAGCATAAAAGAACCCAGTCCTTTGCTGTCAGTTTGCTTCATTCTGTTGAATGCAAGTATACAAAATGAGGAGGCAAAATAACATTTAATGCAGTCCAGCACTATATTCAATTCTTTATGTGCATCACTTTTTTTTATACTCACAAAGAATCCCAATGATGCACATTCTCTCTTCCATTTTGTAAATTAAACTGAAACACAGAGGTTGTATGCAAATTCATACGAACAGTTGTGTGGAGTCACACGCCACACCGCAAGTTGGTTGTCTTTAAGTTTGGCTTCTCTATGTATCACAGTGATGCCCTTGAAGGAGAGAGTTGGGGTCCTGACCAGACTTCTTGCTCACTTTTTTAGGATCAGTTGTACCTCCTAGTGTCGCATATCAAGTGTTTGTTTTCTTTATCTTCTGTACCATCACAAGGCGGGTTCAAGAAAAGAATGCCGTTAAAAACATCCCCATTTTGTTCCTCATGCTCCAAATGAGTATTAAAATTCCCCTGAGGATTTTTTTCTAATACCTGTGTTTTCACTGGTAGTCACTAAGGAAAATGCAGGGTCCACAAAGCATTGTACAAAAGTAGTAGCTTTCAAGCTCACATCAGGCCAGGGTTCTGATTCTAATGGTTTCTGCAGCTGTCTGGGCCTACGGTTACTCACTGTTCCAAGCTTCAGTTATTTCACAGATAAAACTGAAATAGTAACACACACTTCTCAGTGTCATGAGGATAAAATGTGATAATATAGGCAAAATGCCTATCCTCTCTAGAGGAACAATAACTATCAGTTCCCTTCTCTAATATGTGAGATGATAAAATACATATCATGTGTCTAAGACACTGTGTTCCCGTATGCCTGTCAGAACGTCTTGCTCATAAAATTCCTTGGCTTTCATCCATTTGTTCTCTATTTTCCATCCTAATTTTTATATTCCTTGTATGTGAAGTGCTTGTATTTTTGAGATGCATGTATTCAAAATGTTAATTGAAATAAATGTACAAAATCAGTGTTCAGGGAAATAGAGTATATTCTCTTGGATCTATAAAAAGTAATTTTACATATTTCTGATATTGGTTAAATTTTCCTTTCTATTATTGAAACAGGGTGCTGTCGAAAAAAACCACCAGATGCCGAATAGAAGCGAGGAAAGATTTTATTCACGGCCGGGCCAAACCTGATCTCCTGATCTTAAGGAGAAAAGTGCAGAGAATGGCCCCGAACAAAGGTAGCAGTGAGCTTATATGGATTTTAGCAAGTCAGAATATGTCATTATTTAGTTAACCAATTACAATTTACAGCATTTCATGGTAGCCAATTATATTGTGACATATAGACGTTAGTTTTGGTGGGAACCTATCAATTTAAAGTTCTTTGTTCTAAGAGGGTTTAAAATGACCAATCATAGTTAGACACCTAAGATACCTTGGGGCAGTGAGTTCCTGACTTTTTACATGTTGGTCTTTGCCTAGGCCGGATCTTGGTAGAAGGGATGGGGGAGTGTTTTGCAACCTAAGTTATGCATTTAGCAAGCAGGCGAAGTTACAGAAGCGAGATAGGGTTGTTAGTAATTTCTGATAACCCTAATAGGGAACTACATAAGCTTTTATCTCAATTATTCATGAAAGGTGAGTTTAAGCCGAACTTACATACAATAAGCTTTCATATCTTATAAGTTGACCTATTACAATTATATCATGCCTATCTGATTAACCTTTGCTAGTATGATTGATAACTTTATTATTGACTATCTTTTACCTATTTTTTAAAATGTTTATAAATTTTTTAATGTTTATTTATTTTTGAGAGAGAAAGAGGGGAAAGGGGCAGAAGGAGAGGGGGACAGAAAATCCAAAGCCGGCTCTGTGCTGTCAGTAGAGAGCTTGATGTAGGGTTCAAACCCATGAGCCCTGAGACCATAACCTGGGCTGAAATCAGCTGCTCAAACAAATAAGCCACCCAAGTGCCCCTAAAATGCTTATTTATTTATTTTTGAGAGAAAGAGAGAGAGGGCAAGTGTGTATAAACAGGGGAGGAACAGAGAGAGGGGAAGAGAGAGAATCCTAGGCAAGTTCCCTGTTGTCAGCACAGAACACTTCCAGAGGCTGTCTCTCAGAACCATAAGTTCATGACCTGAGCCCAAATCAAGAGTTGTTCGCTCAACCAACTGAGCCACCCAGGCACCCAATTAATGACTATCTTTTTAATGTTTACTTATTCTTGACAGAGAGAGAGAGACAGAGTGTGAGCAGGGGAGGGCAGAGAGAGAGGGAGACATAGAATCAGAAACAGGCTCCAGGCTCTGAGCTGTTAGCAGAGTCAGACGTGGGGCTCAAACTCACAAATTGTGAGATCATGACCTGAGCCCAAGTCTGACGCCCAACCCACTGAGCCATCCAGGCTCCCCAATGACTATCTTTTAAACCCAATTTCCACTTCATGGATATTTCCCTTTCAGTGTTAGCACAAGTTCAAAGTTTTGTCTTCACCCTTTGTTTCAAGAATTTCATTGAACAGTTTACAGCCACAGAGCACGTGCTTTGTCCATTGTGCTGATGAGGAGTAAACCGCTAAAATACCTACAGCTCATTTTCTTCTAAGCATAGTGAAGGGAAGTGTGTCCAATTGAGCAAAGCAGAATAACAGAGGTTTGTACATTCCTCATATTCAAGGTTTTGCTTTGCCTCTTCAAAATGCAACACTATCATCTACCCCATTCAAATTATATTAAATGCAGAATGACTCAAATAGTGCCAGCTGCCAATTTAAATTTCAAATGGAAACCTGCTCATTTGCTGACTCTTCATTCACTCCTTCTCCTCCCACCCCGAAACACTTTTTTTTTCTACTTCTTTTTCCAATTTATTTTGAAGCTACTTAATAGGTATTTCTTATGGAAAAGCCTGCTCTAGTGAGTAGTGCCTTTGAGTCAAAAACTACTTCCATATTTTTCCTTGTGCCATAGCAATATTTTCTATTTGCCTGCCACTGCTTATGGACAAACCTTAGAAAGCTTCAGATTATGTTACAAAAATGAGGACCCCATTCTCCAGTCGAATTGTCCAAAAGGGGGAATGACTTTTCTCTGATTTTTGCGGCCAGAGATAAGGAACTTAAAAATAACTGAGGCTTGAACTGAGGATCCATATATGGATCCATGCATTTAGACTTAGCACAAAGTTATTGAGAACTGTGTCTCGCTGTCTGTAAGTGGGTCTTGTCTCAATACCGTGCTCTACTGCTATCTGAGGTGATCAGAATGAACTGTCAGTTCCCAAATAGTTAAGGTATGATTCAGGGAAGGTGGTAACCCCACCGAGAATTTTGCTTTCTACCAGCATTTGAAGGGCAGCACGCACAGGCTGTGGTAGAGATCACCCTAAGAAGAGGTTGGAGTTAGTTTTAATGCAGTTAGTGGAATACATATTGAAACTTAGAAGTGATAGATGGTCCAATTCTTAACTGAACTCTAAATCTTCACTCTTTATTCCCTTGCGGCATTTTTTTAATAAAAACTTTAAAAATTCAAGTATAATACACAGAAACATGAGCAAATGCTAATTGTCTATTTAGATGAATTTTCACAAAGTGAGCACATCCATGTAACTAGCACCCAGAGCAAGAAACAAGGAATTTCCAGAACCCTGGTAGTCTCTTCATTCCCATGCCTGGTTACTATTGCCTGTTCAAGGCTAATAGCCATCCTGACTTCCAGCACAACTACCAGCTTTTCTTGGCATTGACCTTTATGTTAAGGCAGCCACACAGTCTGAGACCCTCATTCGCAAAATGGTTAAGAAGAAAGAGAATAAAAGAACTGACTTTTTTCTGACACCCCTTCTCCTTCTTGCTCTCCTTCCCCTCCCCCTCCTCCTTGCCTTCTTTTTTTTTTCTCCTACTTCAACAAACTTTATATTTTGGAATAATTTTAGATTTACAGAAGAGCTGTAAAAGTTTTCCAGGGGTTTTCTGTATAACAACTATCAATGTTTCCTAATGTTAACATTTTTAACACATTTGTCAAGACTAAGAGAACAGTGATCTATAATTTTAACTAAAAATCAGACTTTATTCATGCTTTACTAGTTGTTAACTAATTATTATGTTTTCTGTTTTATGATCCCATGCAGAATACCACACTGCATTTTGTCATCATGTCTCCTTAGATTCCCCTGGTCTATTATAATACCTTAGTCTTGTTTTGCCTTTCAAGACTTTCATAAATTGGAGAATACTGCTCAGATGTTTTATAGACTGTGAATTTGGGTTTGTCTGATGTTTCTCTTCTTATTGGCTTAGGTTATCAGTTTGGGGGGAAGGTGAAGTGCTCTTTTCTTCATGTTATATCAGAGAGTACATGATATCAACATGACTTATACTGGTGATGTTAACCTTGACCACTTAGGTTACAGTAGAACCTGCCTGGAATTTTCACTATAAAAACACTCCCCTTCCCTTTCTACTATATTTTTTGGATACAAGACACTAAGTCAAGGCCCCACACAAGGAGGAGTGAGGCATAGGAGTTACACTCCACTTCCTGGAAGAAATAATATCACCCTATGTTGTTGTGTGGAATCCTCCTATAAGGATCATTTGCCACTTTTCTCTTACCTATTTATTTAGTCAACACTTATTTATATCAGCATGAACTCATGTATATTTATTTTATACTGTGGGCTGTAATCTAGTGTGATGTTATTAATTCTGTTACTCATATTGTTCTAGCTCTTGTATTTGGGAGTTTGTTCAGAGAGGTCCCCATGTCCCTTTGACATACTACCATCCCTTTGTATGTGCTTATTTATTTATATGTTTATTTACTCCTGTCTTGTGTTTTGGCATAGATATTGTTTGAATTTCCCAACATTACCTGGGAATGTTGACTCTCAGTTTAAAAATAGAATTGAGGCTCAAAATATGTCAGTAACTTATCCATAATCACCCAGGGAGTTAGGAGTAGAACTAATATTTAAAACCAGAAACTGTGGGGGTGCCTGGGTGACTCAATTGGTAAAGTGTTCGATTCCTGGTCATGATCACATAGTTCTTGAGTTCAAGCCCCACATCAGGCTCTGTACTGACAGCACAGAGCCTGCTTGGGATTCTCCCTCCCTTTCTGTCTCTCTCCTGTTCTTTCACTCTCAAAATAAATAAACTTTAAAAAACAAAACAAAAAACCCCAGAAACTCTGATACACAAGTCCCCAAGGTTTTGGCATGACAATACCTACCTCACAAGATTAATTATAGCTAACAAGACGCCAGGACCCAAGCAGGAGAACTTCACCTCTAAATATCAGTGGACTCAGAAACAGCTCTCTGGCCTTGGAACCTCTGGAAGGAGCATGAAGGATGCTGGGTCCCTGGTGGGACATTAATTATGAAAGCTAAAATTAATTGAGCAACTAGGCAAGTTCTGAGCTCTGTTGCTATTTGGTGCTCTTGTGGGCATGCATGGGGTCACAGAAAACTAATCTTGACTTGTTTTTTGTTTCCTCTCTGTTTTATATTTTTAGGTTTCCAGATTGTGCAGGTATGTATCTCATTAAATAAGGTTCTATGATCAAACCAGCTAAGATTTTGCCGAATATTTCTGCCACCACTACAGTATCTAGCCAAGAGAAGGCTTATTAGCATTCAGAAGGTGACCTCTCCAAGACTCTGGTCCATCAGTTACACTCTGAAATAGGTATTGCTTTTAGCTGGCGAAAGCATTTTCACTTAAATCACGTTGGCCAAACTACTGGATTATACATAGTCATAAAGAGAGCTATCACTTGTACACAGGAAATAGACATTTGTGTTTATAATTGTCAAAATACTTTTCCTAAATTCAGGGGCCAAAATGCTCATATTGGGGGAAGTATGTAAAATGTCTTCAACGGTCATATAATGCTACACTTGCAAATTTAGAACAGTACACTAAACTTAAATTAACATGGGAACAAGGGACTTCAATCACATTGGAGCCACAATGTGGATTGTCCACAATGTGGATAAAAGAATTTATCATGCTTTTAGCGATACACCCAGAATTTTTTTTTTTACATTTATTTTTGAGAGACAGAGTGAGACAGAGCACGAGAAGGCTCTGAGCAAGCATTCAGCACAGAGAGCACTATGCGGGACTCTAACCCACAAACTGTGAGATCATGACCTGATCCAAAGTTGGACGCTCAACCGACTGAGCCACCCAGGCACCCCAGTACACTCAGAATTCTTGATAAAGGTTTCCTTACATAAGAGGGAAAAAAACCCTCTATATTTTAACAACTGTGAATTCATTTTTTAAAATTTTTTAATGTTTATTTCGGAGAGAGAGACAGAGACAGAGACAGAGACAGAGAGAGAGAGAGAGAGAGAGAGTGATTGTGAACAGTGGAGGGGCATAGAGAGAGAGAGGGAGACACAGAATCAGAAGCAGACTCTAGGCCATGAGCTGTCAGCACAGAGCCTGCCGCTGAGCTCAAACCCACAAATTGTGAGATCATGACCTGAGCTGAAGTCAGACACTTAACCGACTGAGCCACCCGGGCGCTCCTCAATGTTCATTAAATTCAATAACACTGGGGCAATTTGTAAAAAAATAATTTTAAAAAATTTTCAAATTAATCCCAAGCCAGTAAAAGATAGGTCACTGAATGGTATACAGAATACTCCAACAGTAACATAGGAACAAAAATATGGGTGCCTATTGTACAACTCCAGATTAATGGTGGTATATGCCTCAGGCAATGTACTTAGAACATGTACTATCATTCTTTGACATATGATTAATCCATTTCATCATTCTGAAGCCAAACAATATTTAACGATGCCAATAAAAAAGTAATTAGAAACTGCAATTTTGACTTAGGACTGAGAACGTGTTTATAAATATAGCCTAATAAAGCAGCGATTGATCTATGTGTCTTATTCTAAGATATGCTTCCCTCCTCTCACCCAATGACATGGAATTACTAGAAAAGGAGGCCATATCTGAAATTATAACTTTTCTTTGGGGATTGATTACCAAAGTACAGAAACAGACTTTCCAATTATCGACAAAGGCACATATTACCCATTATTTAGGGTATAGAATGTGTATAAATCATTTTGACAAGTGACTGAAAGTTTGCTCTCCAGACCTTCACTTCCCAAATGCCCCCACCAGTCTTCCACTGACTGCTGTCTCTTGGCTTTCCAGCCTACTATTATTTTTGAATCATGGGGGACACAGGCAAGCAACAACAATGGAACAGAAGACCTTTCCTTTCTCTGAACTATTCAGTTCTATGAAATTTGCATGAAAGTGTTTATGTCTATGAACTCGGTCTCATTAGAGCCAAATGTCTGTGGTACTCCTTCATGGCTGTGTAATTGAAATGACAAGTTCTCTGAGCATTGTGTATTGTTAATAATGCATGGATTGGTGGTGGCTCAGGGACTGTACCAAAAGTCACAGCTGGACAAAGACTGGAATGACCCGTCACAGACAATGTCAAATCCCAAGGGAAAATGCCATCCTTCTGTCACCATTCTTCTGAAAAAACCCAAAAGTAAAATATAATATGGACCTGTGGTGGCCATGAGGTTAAAAATAAAGCTCAAAAGTAGAAATGCAATGATAATTTTAGCACATTGGAAATATTAAAACAGTATTAAATGTTTTTGAAGCACACTTTATCTGTAGGATACCAGAATGAGCCATCTTAGGATAAAAAAGACAAAGAAAAAATATATTCTCCTTGCTTTCAACTTACTAGAGAGATGAAGTGTACCCATATGATATACTGGAGGATAATTACAAAACAATACAGGAAAACATATAGTTTGGCCATAATGAATTGGTACCCAGACATGAAAACTGAAAAAATTAGCATGGTATCAGAAGTAAAATGTTGAATCAATGCATGTCTCAAGTGAAGGAGCATTTTAGAAATTGTCTTGTTAATTTGGCTGCTAATTTGACAGTAATTTGTAGATGGCCAAAGTAGGCATGTGGGACCCAGATAATCAATGTGTAGGATATCTTAGCATTCTGCTTGAGACAGTTTGTGACATTTTTAAGTTTTTGCTGGGGCAGTATCTTTTGAACACTGCTGTATTGCTAGTAGCCCAAACTGAGTTCGACATACGGTAGGCAACCAATTAATATCTGTTTTTTAAGTAAATATTAAGGAATACAATAATATGGTTGCATTGGGAGTTTATGATATGCTAAGAAGACCCACAATACTGTAATCATCCTTATAGCTGTGATTTATTACAGTAAAAGGATGCTAAAGCTAAACAAAATAAACAAAAGATACATAGATAAAGCCCAGAGGAAATGAGGGTGCAAAATTCTAAGAGTTCTTCTGGTAGAGTCACATGGGACATACTTAATTCTTCAGCAATTTCTGACAACGTGTGGGAAAAGTTGGCATTAGAGAGCCAGTTCCTAAGGTTTTCATTGGGGGTTGGTCATATAGGCACCCTCTGCCTTGCATCTACCAAAATTCCAGACACCCAGAAAAAAAGGTGTTCAGCACAAGCATATTGTTTGTAGAAAGACTGTAGGTACAATAAGCCATTTTTGCCAGGGAACAACCCTCTCAAAATCCATGTTCCCAGGTGATAGCCAAGGGTCAACATTTTAAGCATGCCCAAGCATATGCAAGCTTGCTATATTAACTATTTTTGGACAAGAAATTTACCTACTTCTCTTTGGCAAACATCTGAGTTTGTGTATGGACGACAACTCTAATGGGGAATTTGGTGGTTTCCTAATTAACATGATTGTTCATAACTTTTCAAAGTAAGCACACTTCTGAGTGATGCCTTATTTACAGGTCATCTCAACACTACAAGCCCTTGTGTTATTGCTAATATACATCAAGTTCAAATGGTGCTCCATGCATTGTATTCTCATATTGAAGCAACACCCTAAAGATTTGACTGGCTCATTTATTCATTACCCATAATCATGGCTCTTCTTCAATAGTATCTAATGAACACAAAATATAAACTAAGAATATATGTCAATTATCAATTAATTCAAACTTCTTTTTTAAGTTTTATTTATATATTTTCTAAAGAGAGAGCGAGCAAGCAACGGAGGGGCAGAGAGAGAGAGAGGGAGAGAGAGAGAATCCCAAGCAGGCTCTGCATTGCCAGCATAGAGCCCAGCGTGGGGCTCAAACTCATAAACTGGTAAGATCTGATTTTGACCTGAGCCAAAATCAAGAGTTGGATGCTTAACCAACTGAGCCACGTAGGTGCCTCAATCACCAATGAATTCAAAGTTAGGGAAATAGGGTATGTCAATTTAAATTTTTTGATTTCTTTTGTTGACACTTAGAGCTCATAAAGAAATCAACAGAGGCACGATAACTTGAAGACATGACTGTTATCCAATGCTAGATGAAAAGTAAAATATTAATTCAATAATATGAGTGTTTAGATCACCAGAGTTTAACATTTCATCAGAGGAATTGCTTTTCCTTTCTATGTAACTTTCTAATAGTTGTAATACTAAAAGCTTTGCATTTTATAGTACAGATGCCTGCCACATATGTATACTTGAATATCGTAGCAAGTCTTTAGTGTTTTCCTCCATTTGATTACTAGCTGTCCTTCTTTATTTCCTGTTGGCCATGTTCACTGGTCATTGAGCTAAGCCATAATGCCCATTCAATAATCTATAGTCATCTGCTTCTCCTCAGTGGGGACAGATGGTAGGCATGTTCAGGAGAGTTGACGACCCGGGTTATTTTCTCACATAAGATATTGAAATACATACTGTAGTTTTCATTTTTTTCCCCTGGAGGAAATCTGTTTTCAAACAAACTCTCACTTGGAAGCCCAAGTAAAAAGTAAAAATCAGAGGTAACAACAAAAGATGAGGGAGCCCTGAAGCTGTACTTCACTTCCTCTCTGGTAGCTCCTTTCTAGCAACTTTCCAGAAAATACTATTAGCACTATTTACTCTTCTTGGAATCTAGCACTCATTTGTTTCTTAATATGCAAATCTGTCAATTTGATCACATTCACAGAGCTGTTTCAGTGGGTGAGGCAGACTAAAGTTGTCCTGACCCCAAGATGAGACATGACAATATTGGATTTATCCACCATTTCTGAGGTGATTTGAACCTGACCCCAGTTTCTCTATTCAGGGGTGGAGCAAAAGAATCCCACAGTGGTGTGATTACACACACCAGACTTGTTTGATGTCTGGTGTGACCTCACACTTGAGTCTAGGTTTCTTTACTCTGAGAACATGAATTGGCTACTATACTAGAACAGTGTTTTCACTCTTTTTATGTTACTCTTCATTCTTCTCAAATCATTTTCCCCTCAATTTTTTTGTCCTTTTATAGTCTATACTCATGCTTATGTCTTTTGCCTGTAAATTTCAATCACCAGGATCGTTATGTGAGAATCAGCAAGTTCCTTTGTGCAGTATAAATTAATACTCATAAAATGATATAAGGGGAAAAAGAGTCTCTTCTTATCTATACTCTTGTCTGATAAATATGTTACAGTAAATTACCTAATTAAACAAGCATAACATGAAAATTAGATGTTTGTTTCTATACATCTTTGAAGAAGTAACCATTTTCCTTCCTGTGTTATTTATTATCCCTTCAATTTGCAAAAGCTGAGTCATCAGGAATTCCCCACCATGGCTTTAATTGCAAGCATATCCACTAAGTGCTGATGTGGGGATATTCAGTTGCTGAGCTTTTTAAAAGTGACAACTTTTTCTTTTCTGTTTTCTTCTCCTTTTTTTGTTTCTTAGTAATTAAGGTGGCCTATATAATCATACCATGCCCTTATCTGCACAGTATTGTTCTTTAATACGTATAGTTTTTTCTTTAATAATCTAGTTACTTGACAAATAACAAAGATACTGACAATGATAATAACCACAATAATAAGTAAAGTTGGTTGTCTGCATGCCATATGCCAGGCATCACGTAAGCCCTTGAAATACATCCTTTCATTTAATGATGTCAAGAAAATTATTTAAGCATTTCTCAATGCGTCAGAGGCAAACTAATTCAACCCATGGCGCTTGTTCTTCTCCAGAGTTCTGCATCACAAGGAGTCAGGAGCACATGCTCACTTACTGTTCATCACACCACCTTGGACCATTAGCTCACCACTCATATCCAGCCACTTGTGTATTGAACAATGCATTTACTTATGGAGACTGAAACTCAATGGTTCCTTTTCCCACAGTCTCTCTCACTTTCTGTGTCTCACTTGCCACCAGGCTCTGTAAGTCTAATCTCCAAAATCAGGGCTTCTCACAGTTTAAGATGCATAAGCATGCTTGGGATCCTGTTAAAACGCACATTCTGAATCAGCAGGTTTGGACATGTCCATTCTGAACTTCTCTCAAACTTCCAGGTGATGCCATGCTGCTGGTCCAGGGACCTCACTGAGTAACAAGGTCCTCAGCAATTCCAGAATTGCTCATTTAGCTTCTGTCCTCGGTTATTGTCTGGACTATGTGAAAGGAACTGAGGGCTTGATTGTTGGATGAGATCATGGGAATAAATCCCAACATGCCAGCTTTTTCTCATGTTGCTCTGTCAATAATTACCTTTACACTCCCTTGTCCTCCTTCCCTATAAGGTGTATAAAACTCTAGTCAGGCAAAAATGTATTCCTCTGTCACTCTTATAAGTGAGTGTAGACTTCTAGGTCCTTACTTTGGGTAGGGATCATGAAGGCTTATGGGTTTTTCATATACATTATTCTCAAATGTTTGTATCTGATGGCTCTTAAACCAGATATCTTGATGGATTAATGTGGTGAAGATTCTGATTCCAGAAAGTCTACATGGGGCTTTTAGAAAAGAGCCTGGTGAAATCTGTATTGTGCGCTGGTTGATTTTTAGTGCCCCTGCCCCAAACCACAGCTAATTTATGAAACACATAATGATGAACCACCTGTGACTCTCACAGTTTATCTCACTGTTCCATGCCAACTGCTTAGCCCACTTTCTATTCTTGGGGATGATCCTTCCTAGGAAGGCTTTGCTAAGGGAACAAAGTTCATGGACCTACGGCAACCTGTGGAAAGATACCATTCAAACAAAGTTAAATGACCAGATATGGTGAAAAAATATTATGAAAGATGCTCAACTCTTTTGATTAGTAAGTCAAAGAAATGCAAAGGAAAAGATTTTGTTGTCTCTATAAGATTGCCAATAAAAGAATAATAGTTTTGCTGAGGATATGATCAACCTCATGTATTGCTGGTGCACAAATAAGTTCAGGGGACTTATTTGGGAAATGTATGTCACATGCCTTAGAAATGTATATGCTTTTCCATGACCAGCAGTTCAACTACTGAGAACTTATCCTGAAGAAATTAGTAGGCAACTGTGCAAATGTCATTTACTTACATATATTTAGACAAACACAGGATTGTGTATACATGGTATTTCTAAAGATACTGAAAATTTAAAAACAAATATTTAAAATTTAGAAATTATTACATTATGTTGCACTGTATTGAAATAATTTGTAACTGGGGCGCCTGGGTGGCTCAGTCGGTTAAGCGTTCGACTTCAGCCAGGTCACGATCTCGCGGTCCGTGAGTTCGAGCCCCGCGTCAGGCTCTGGGCTGATGGCTCGGAGCCTGGAGCCTGTTTCCGATTCTGTGTCTCCCTCTCTCTCTGCCCCTCCCCCGTTCATGCTCTGTCTCTCTCTGTCCCAAAAATAAATAAAAAAACGTTGAAAAAAAAAATTAAAAAAAAAATGAAATAATTTATAACTAATTATCTATGACCTAAGAAAATGGCACTTTAATAGGGCTCACTTTAATAATTAGAGTACATAAGAATAAAAAAATACCAGAACACTATTAAATATATTTATGTATGTATATCTATAGATATGTACCTAGAAACATATATGGAAGACCTTCAACCAAATACCAATAGTACTTATATCTGAGTTTTAGGATTATATTTACTTTTCCTTTTCTATATTTTATCATTTTTCTCTCAATAAACTTGGGCAAGTATGTAATTTCAAAATAAATAAATAAAAAGGCCAGCACTGAGATAACCAATTAGTGATTTTCCCACATTAACAATTTTAAGCTCATTTCCAGTAACCCAAAGTTGGGGGTACTTCAAAGTATTTTCTGCAGATGGTGACGGGATAATATGTGTTATTAGAAAAAGTAATTTCCAGTTATTGTATTAGAATTCAGTAATTACTTTTTCAATAAAGAAAGTGAAAACTATTAAGAGCAAAAATGTGAAATAAATTAGCTTTATATCCTACACTCAATTAAACTATCATAGCAAGAAGGTAATGAATTAAGATAATTTGAGGATAGGAATAAGGCTTTACAAAGCAGAGATTTAACACTCTTCTAAAATCCATTAAAATACTCCAAAAGAAGATCACAGTAAAGTGGGTAGCCCACAAGATAGTTAGACAAACTGCAACGTGCATGCTAAATAGGTAGACAATTTTCGGCCTCAGAAGTCTTACAGGCTCATGCAAAAAGTAGCTTGAACTTTGCATGGCTTGGTGACAGTGGCCTGAACAGTAAAGCTGTATTTGTCACTGGCTTCACCACTTTCTAGAACAGTAAGATTGTCCTGGTCTTCTGGCATGTGTTCTCTCAAGGAATCCGCATAATATTTGAGCAATCATTGACGTACAAGCATTTAATTAATTATAAGGGGCTGTTTATAAATAGTAGGGCCTGCTACTCTCCTACTAAGAACTCTCCCATATCTGCCCACTGCAGAATAATCTCATTTGGAATAAAAATGAGATTGCTTTCTGGAACCTACAAAGCTTCAGCTTTTGCCTGTCTCACCATTGTTACTCTCTATCATTCACATGGCCTTCTCTCTGTTTCTATAGTCCAAACTCTTTCTTGTTGCCATGCCTCTGTGCTTGCTGTATCCTATACCGGGAATTCTGTCTCCTGTTCTCTGCAGGGCTAGGTTCCTGTCATTCAACCTGGGCTCAAGTGTCAGCCCCTCAGAGTTCCCCAACCACAAGGCAAATGAAAACAATCACCTACTCTTACCCTTGTCATTTCCTATCATATCACTTTTATTATGCTTAATTTTCTTCACAGTACCTATCACCATCTGACACTCTGCTTTATCTGGGAACCCCAGGAGAAAGAAGAGGATGTATCCTCAGTTCCTAGAACTATGCTTGGTACATAGATATTCAGTATACTGTTGAATAAATGCCATGGCCACCATGAGAGTGGTCTGGATTATTTCTTTTGTGTGGATAAAATGGTTCAAGGGAACATATCTGAAAAGATGGAGAGTCTAGAGATCCCAGCTTTCTAGAGTCCTGGCCAGAGCTGGTCCAGGTGGGTTTCTTAACCAAATACCACAGTGCCATTTGGTTCTTCTGGGCTTTTCCAATTCACCTCACTTTGATATGAACTAAGCTATCGGTAACCAGATGGGTGCTCAAGACTGGCTCATGTCATTTTTTATATAATCAAACATCTGGAGGCTCTGGAATGAACCTCTAAAGAGACATTTTCTTACCTGAGAATTGTGGCAATTTTTTTTTTCTGCATGTTCTCTATGATTTATAAAATAAAATTTTACTTTATGTAATCTGGATTACAGAAACTGTGGCTTTTTTTCTAAACATGAGATTACACCTCAATATTGCTTAAATCTTTTCAAACTACATGCTGGCCCAATTTCCACATGCCTCACCATCTTGACAGACATCTTCCTCCTTGCTCCGCACTTCCCTGCCTTGAGATTCAGTGAAACAGAGCAGTGCTTCTCCAACTATTATCCTCTTACTCTTGAGGATGCATAGATATATTTTCAGAAGTCCTTGAAAATGTGTTTCCTTCCAAAGGAGTATGATGTCTCTCACAGAAGTTCGAGAATCATTGAGGTAAAAAGTTAAATGAAGGAGAATTTACACTTAAACGCTAATATCTCTAGGAGAACAAAGGTTCTGTCATTCATATTATAGAGTGATTTAGCTTAATCAGCTTATTTTCCCCTAATGCACAGCTGAGACGAACTACTATGTAAAAATTGGAGGCTTTGTTAGAAAGAAGGAGAACAACAATTTTGTATCATGAAGCTACTGGTCTTGTTCTCCAAATAGGAGCTCTGGGGCAAGTGTATTAGCATAAGAAAGAAGGAAGGAGGTAGTTGAAAATGAAATTAGGGCTTTGTGTGCTGAGACAAACTATCATTTTAAATCTTGCTTATTGGCCTTGAGTTCAGGAAAAGAAAATGGGATTACCTTCTTCCATCTATTTATTCCTGCCAGAATATAGAATTTAGGCTTAAATTCTCCTTAGCAGTTTATTTAATTTCTTTATTGTTTAAGGCACCTTTTATAGGTTACTATGGAAAAACTAGATCCCACACCTAATGGCATTAATAAAGCGAAATGCATTCTGATTTTTCAAATCCCAGTCTACAAATTCTTTAGCTCCTTAGACTGAAATCTCTTAGGGACAGGATTCCATTTTATTCATTGCTGAACTCCCAGGGCCCTGTGGATTATCTCTAGGGTAAATTCTCAATAAATACTTTTGAGTTCAAGTGTTGTGATGTGGCAAAACAAATGCTCATAAGCTGAGAGGTGTGTTTCTGGTTTTTTATTTAAGGAACTGGCCATGTCTGTGCCATTCATGAGTCTCAAAGATGGTATCTAACATCCCTCCCTCAGTTATAGTCCTCTTGCCTGCATGAAAGAGGCCCTTTCCTAGCAGGAGGCAGTGGGACTTGGTCAAGGACAGAGCTTCCAGCAATGTACATACTAACAGGGAAAAGGACACCTCCATAGTTAGAGACAGTGTTTCTCACACCAGACCAGGCAGCAACGTTGGCAAGGGGAAACTTTAGAGGAAAAAAACCCAAAAAACAAAAAACAACAGGTGCCCTATTTCCATCATCTCTCCCAAAAGAGCAGAATGCTGTCTATTTTTAAGAACTTTAAAAAACACATAAGACTCAAAACACAATGGGGAGGGATGACGTGTGATTAAAGAGTTCAGTCATGTATTTCTTTCAACCATTCAGTAACCAGAAAGGAGCCCAATCCCACTTGCTCTACAGGGTGACAGAGTTACTGTAGCTGTAAGGGGATTGGATGCAAAGGAAAATAAATGAAGCAAAAATCTATTTCCTAGAGTGGAAAAAATCTTGAAAAAGTTTAGTAAGGAAGAAGGAAGAAGGTAGAAGGAAGAAGGAAGAAGGAGGAGGAGGAGGAGGAAGGGAAGGAGGAGAAGGAAGAAGAAAAGAAAAAGAAAAAAATTACTGCCTTTTCAGCTTCTTATGTATATTGTGAGGGCAGAGAAGAATAATGTGAATACTTTCCTTTTACAGCTCAGTCTAATTTGGCATGCCATTATAATTTCTGGCTCAGTTAGCAAATGACTGGAAACACTGTTTTCTGCAATTTTCCCTAAAATATGACAGTTCTATAAGTTGTTCTATTGATGTACTTGAAACCAACCCAAGATGGGAGTGACTATTATTCTTAATTTTTATTACCAGGGAGGCTTTATCAGTACCTGTGTGGAACTACCTAAGGGGCCATCTACATACTGTCATTATGAGTTTGGGGGAAGAAAAGACTTGACCAGTTTCAGGAATGAAAACGCCTGGAGTTCTCACTAGAGATCAGCTCCTTTGGATTACACTTCCACCCTCTGGAGTAATATTTTTCCATATGGATATGCTTGAAAGGGTTATAATAAGCAATCACTACTGATATCTTCACATGAGAAGGGGCACGAATGTCTTAAAGTTATCAGAGGGGAGGGAGAAAGGAAGGCCTACTTAGGGACAGAGAGAAGAAGAAAAAAATTTAAACTGACTCAAGTTCTGAAGCAAGGCACTTAAGACCAAGTGTTGTTTTTCCTTATAAACAAGGTGACCTTGAGTAAATTACATAACCTATCTGAACCCTGATCATTCTTATCTGTAAAGTGAGTGATAGAAGGGAGATTTGAAAAGTAAAGAAAGCCAAGATAATGCTACTTTATCACTTTGGCCTTCACTACAGGAGATTCTTGATCCCAGGGGGCCTTCTGAGAAGCTTTGTCGAACATCTCTCAGAATTTCCACACCAGCACCACACCACCTTTGGATCAAGAATGGCCCTATAGGCATCAAGTGTCCTGCCCTGGGCTTGTGCGTGTACAAGGGCAAAGTGCTGCCACCTTGTACCTGAGAGCAACTGGTACAAATAGTCACCAATCGGTCGCGACAGCAGGGCCTCGAGAAGAGGAAGGATGGGGTTATTTTAAGCGGCACAAGAGCAATGCCAGATGCATGTATTTTATGTGTATGTGTAGCTATTTAATATCTGTTTCCTGCCTCAGTAAAGGAAGCTCCATGAGGGCAGCCAAACTGTTTTCACTTACTTTTGTTTCACCCCTGATTTTAGTCAGTACTGTTGAGTAAATGAAAGAAGAACAATAGTTGCCTTTGTGCTTTAACTATGATTCTTTTCTGGTGTAGATTTTTGTTCTGAGATGCTTATTTTTGCTGTTGTTTTGGTGTGTTCTATCACCAGCGTTGAGCTTTTTCTCTTTAAGCCCCTTCCTTTTTTCAATTAACTTTCTTTTTACCATTTTTCCCCGGATGCAATTTTACACTTCCAATCACTGAGTTAAGGGTCTTTTCAAATCTTGTTTACTTTTAAAGGCTTTAATTTAGTTTTTATATTACATCATTAAATTTCTTTAAATCCTTCCTAAACTAGCTTTTAATTTTAATGATTTTGCTCATAGATCCTTTTTGTTTCCAATCTGTACTTTAATTTTCCTTGTAAAGGAAATGGTTTATGCTTCTGGATTAGCATATTTCACCAATGTTGTCTCATTTGATCATTATATAGACCCTGTGTGGTAGAAATGACAGGGGAGAGCATGGTCCTTCCCTCTTCTTATGACCAGAAAGCTCACGAGTGTTTGCAAGCTGATGTCCACTGGTTCTCACTCTCTTCTTTCCATTCTACTATGTGGGGTGCATCGTGTGAAATTACTGAAACAAGCTAATTGAAATCACTGAAATTATTCTCCAGAAAAGCTGGGATATGGTAACATTTACTTTAAGGATGCAGTTAACATAAAATGCTACTATAGTCACTACCCACTTAATTACTTACTCTTGCATAATGTGTTTTCCCATGGCTCTGAATGCTCTAAATCTGTAAATGTGACAATAAAATAAAAAGAGAAGTTAAACTGGTGTTGATAACAACTGCACTCAATTGACCATTTTGTTCCCGTGTCCCCTCAGAAGCAGTCAGTATAACTGTTATTTTTCTTCCCTACTCAAATGGGTGACTTCAGATTCTATAAACTCAATAATCTAATTCGAAGGAATTTTCTTTCTCTGACTTTTTGCCACAGCCAAAGGTAAGTATAAAGAATTGTGGTATGGTCATAGACACACACACACACACACACACACACACACACACTCATACATACACACAATTTTAATTTAGTAGGCTTGGTGTAGCTTCCTGAGATGACTTTGAAGAAGTGACTGACTTCGTGCCACTTTAATTTCTTTACTTCAGCTGTGAATCAGGAATAACACTTGTTTAGGGCTACTTTAGAAGGTAGTTCTAAGGATAAAATGGGAGGATGCATTTGTAAAAGGTATTTGAAGAGTAAAAAGTACGATATAAGATTTAATGTGCCTTATTAAAAAAAAAAATTCTATGAGGGCACCTGGGTGGCTCAGTCGGTTGAGCGTCCGACTTTGGCTCAGGTCATGAACTCATGGTTTGTGAGTTCGAGCCCTGCGTCAGCTGTGTGCTGACAGCTTGAAGCCAGGAGCCTGCTTCGGATTCTGTGTCTCCCTCTCTCTCTGCCCCTCCCCCACTCACACTTGTCTCTCTCTCCTTCAAAATAAATAAACATTAAAAAAAAACAATTCTATTTTATTATTAAGAAAATGATACATAAGGATTATGGAGAATTTGGAAGATGCACACAAGGAGGCAAATGTGAGTGGCCTTGGACCCTTGTTACCTTCTCCCTTTCAGTAGTTGAATGAGAAGCTGGCTCTGCAGATCTGACATAAATCAATGGAACAACAGGCAGATCCCATAGACTGAGCTCATGATATTTGACCCTTTTTGAAAAGGTCATTTTCTTTGGCAAGATGCTTCCATTATTTTATTTACCTAGATGTTCCCTGCTTCCCTACTTTCTCGTGGGCAGAAGATCACAGTGGCAGGGTTTTCTCTCCCAGGATGCTTTTCACAGTATGTTGAAGTCTGCTGGTTCCAGCCTATGTCTTGATGGAAAAACAATAGGAGTTTCTGTATCATGTGCTCTGAAATTGCAACCAATGAATCTTTTCATACCCCTGTACCATGTGTCTCAAACAGTGAGTATACCTGTTTCCCTTTGCACAAAGATAAATGAATAAATGCATAAATAAATAGTAAGCCATGAATCCCACAGTCCATGGATAATCACTTACTGACATTTCTAACGGCACTTTTAATTCATTTGGAAACATTCAAGTATTTGAAGATTCACAGCTAAAAGCAACTTGCCTCTGTGAGCTTTTACAATCATCTATACAGCAAACGGATAACAGCCATGTATTAAGAAGATTTAGAAAAACCAGAACTGTTTGCCTCCAAACTGTACGTGCAGAGACATTTCACTGGGAGAATGGAAGTTTTTTGGTACTGATATCCCTCTCTGTAAAAAGTTATTTTGTGTTTATTCACTTATTTTCTTTTTAATTTTATTCAACTATTGTTTGTTGGCTGCAAATATATGGCATTTTATGGGAATCTTAGAGTGGTTAAAAAAAGGAAAAAATATATTACACATCCCTTGCCTTCTGAAACTTCTATCCTAGAAGGAGAGACAAGACAATCACACGTAAATTAAGTGTTTCATTCTCCATTATATTCTCAGTAACTGACAAATGGCACTCAACAGAATAATCTTCCCAATAACACTGTAATGTTCTTGACTTCAAGAGTGTCTCATATCTACCCTCAACATATGCAAAATTCTCATTCAGACCAAGTCAAAATAAGAATGTATTAAAGTAATTTAACCAGGAAGTCTATTAATTTAAAATGTCCTTCTTTTTATGCTGATAAATTCACCAATCAATTCTGTAAGCATTTAAGACATCTTACTTGAATATAGTTTAACAAAATTTCTAATAATGAAAATAATAATACCCTTCAAACACCAAAGCATCTTTCTTGAGAAATGTGGCATTTAAATAAGTATATGCAAAATTTAGTGGTGTGTTAAGGTAACAGTAAACATTGAAAATTTAATGGAATTAAGAACAACAACCAGCTAATTTTTGTTTTGATATATAAACATATTGTCTCTTAGTACATATCTTAAAACCAAATTGTCTCCTGTATCCTAAGGCATTAAATAATTCTGAACTCAAACTTCTGGAATTAGATTGCTACTTAGGTTGGTGCTCACTTTGACTAATTATGTCTTTTACATTTTCCAAGGAACTGTATTTTCTAAGGAATATACAATTCACATATAAAGAAGTTTCCATGGGGGAAAAAATGAAGTATGACAGTTTGCCACTTGTTTTGTTTCCTCAAAGTAAAACTATAAAAATGGTTGATGGAGTTTGGTGACAAAAACCTCCTATGTTATCATAGCAGTATCATCTGCATTTGATTTCCTTGAATTAGTCAGGACAGATCTTTCCTTTTTCCTTCCTTCCTTCTGTTCTTTCCTTACTTTTCTGTTTTCTTTCCTTCCTTCTTTCCTCCCTCCCTTCCTTCCTCCCTCCCTCCCTCTCTCCCTCCCTCTTTCTCATGATACCCTCTAAGGAAATAGTTTTGGAATTATTGATAACCATGGTCACAAAGTGTGAATGGCTAAATGCCACTTGATGAAATAACAGTACTGACAGAATTCCAGAGTGCTATCAGATGATTCTAGCGCAGTTCTGGACATCCCTAATGCCAGGATATGGTAAGGGGGTGATTATCACTGACCAGAACATGTTATAAACAGGCCATAGAATCAAATGGCAAGTAAGGTCAAGTTGGACTTATGATGGGATATAAAGTGTAAACTGATATTAGATTGGACCCTGACAAAAATTAGTAGTATTCAGTCATGAGTTCAACTTTTATAAGATAAAAAGATGAAAAGACCCTCTAAGGAAACTGGGAGACCTCTGATGCCCTAGGTATGCTACAACCTTGATGAGAAGCTGCCATGGACCTCAGCTAAATCCCAGAGAGAAAATTGTCATTTTGTTAACACTTAAAGTCATTCTGGACCATCTCTCTCTCTCTCTCTCTCTCTCTCTCTCTCTCATCATCTCTATCTCTAGAGAAAGATCCTGAGAAGGGTCTGGTTGCTTCTGTTCTGTTTTTCTTTTGAGAACCTAGCTTCATCTTTATGAAACAGAGTTCCTCATTCACATGAAGAGCATTTAATCTCCACATGTACATTCAGGAGAGAAAACTAAGTCTTTTATCTTGAAGTTCCCCAGAGGTATATACTAATTAGAAGACCATCATCAAAGTGCTGCTAATTTTTACTTGTATAAGAAAGGGGAGAATAGATTATACATCAATTTTATAAGTACCACAAATGATTGTGACACTATTAAATTATACATTGTCTTTCATTCAATTAAATTCATGATTTGTTTTAATATGTTAGAACCCTGTGGCAGAGGCTGCTGGCAATACCAAATTTCCATTATATTTTCCACCTAAACATATATGTGGCCTCTAGTTTCTGGTCTGTTTTGGGATTAGGTGCTGCCATGTGCCAAGTTGAGACCAATAGGAATTGCATGAAATTGGCCCATACCACTTTCAGGCCTGGTTCCTGCACTCTCCTGTGTCATCCTTTATGATATTTTCTCTTTTCAACTCCCAGTTTGATCAAAGCAGGTCCAGTGGGACACTCCAAGACTCTAGAGCTTATCAAAGCCATTAGACAGAATAAGCCTGAAACCCTAAATAATTGCATGGAGCAGAACCAACCTACCCCCTCCTCCCCCATGTATCTTAAATCAACTATAACATGAATAGGAAATAAATCCTTATTATATTAAGCCATCAAAACTTGGAGTTGTTATAGATTTATCCACTGCAACTATTGTTATATGACTCAGTAGATATTTTTGAATATTATTATTTGGTTAAATCACATTATATAATCCCAACCATACCAATGTCACTCACATTTTTTTTTCATTCAAAACACACACACACACACACACACACACACACACACACAAAAGTGAAACTTTTTCATGGGTAGTACACTTTAGCGTCTTGCATTGTGAAAATCAACTATGATCCACTGAACCTAGGATAAGACTTAGTCTACCGTTACAAACATAATCCCTTAATATTACTTAAATATGATGATGATGATGAAGATGACGATTGATGGTGATAATGATGATATCAATATCTTACTGAATTATAAGTACATCTTATAAGTAATATAGTTTATTTGATTATCTTACTCTCAAGATGAACATTATTATTCCCATTTTAAAGGTATTAAATCTGAAACCAAGCAATGTTAAGCAACTAATAAAAGACAAGAAATATTCAAATTCATATCTTCAGATTATTGAGCCTAAAGACCATGCTTTACCACTACCCTACAATTTTTTAGGCAGACCTTGTCACCCAAATGATGGGTGAACAGGAGTCTAGTTAAAGGGCATGGAGCTTTTGGGGGATGTCACTTGGCAAAAGTTACTATAAAATATCTTGGTACTGAAGATCAAGGCATTTCTGTTTAATGATGTCATTACCATATAGTCAGGACATTATATTGCATTTAAAGAGATGTAAAGTTGTCATTTAAATATTTGCTGCTGTTGGTTTCGTATTTATTACTGATTGCAGCTTTGAGATGAGGATTCAAATACTACTTTACATTTATTTCTCAAGTTCTGTTATAATGGATTTCAGCACAAGGCATTTAGCATTTCTGAAATGGCTGCTCTTCCCAGCTAGTTGCATCGGGTAAAACCCCTTTCTCTACTTGCTGTCCATGACTGTAGCAAGTGGCTTAACATTAGAGATTGAAATGGGACAATTGCCCATTTCTGAAACTTTTGTCTAGAAGAAATATGAGTTAGTAGGAATAATATATCCAAATTCAATACTCAATTGAAAAAACAAAAAAAAAGAGGATCTAAAAATTTCTATAGAATGAATATGGCCACCCCCAAAATTTTTATGTTAAAACCTAATACCCAACATGATGACATCTGGCAGTGGAACCTTTGGGATGTGGTTATGTTATAAGGGTGGAGCCCTCATCAACAGGATTAATGCCCTTATGAAATAGTACCCAGAAAACTCCCTTTTCTCTTCTTCACATGAGAACACAGAGAATGAACAATCATCTATGATCCAGGATCCTCACAAGACACTAAATCTGCCAGCACTTTGATCTTGGACTTCCCAGAGCTGTGAGAAATAAATATATGTTGTTTAAGCCACCTACTGTATGGTATTTTTGTTATACAGCCTGAACAGACTAAGACAGAAATTGGTACCTGGTACCAAGAAGTGGAATGTTGCTGTAACAAATGTCTAAAAGTGTGGAAGCTGCTTTGGAACCAGGTAATGGATAGAGACTGAGGCATTTGAGGTACATTCTAGAAAAAACCCATACTGTTGTGAATGGACCTTTAAAGGCGATTCTGGAGACAGCTCAGAAGGAAAAGAACTGTAAAGAAAGTTTCCATCTTCTTAGAGAAAACCTACAGAACCATGAACAAAATATTGGAAGAAATATGGATGGTAAGAGGCATTCTGACAAGGTCTTAGACAGAAGGGAAGAATGTGCTATTGGAAACTGGAGGAAAAGCAAACCTCATTACAAAGTGGTAAAGAACTTGGCTAAATTGTATTTATGTTCTAGTGTTTTATAGCAGGTAGAACTTTTTTTTTAAATGTTCATTTACTATTTTTGAGAGAGAGAGAGCAGGGGAAGGGGAGAGAATCAACAAGAGCTCAATGAGGGGCTTGAACTCACTAACCAAGAAATCATGACCTGAGTTGAAGTTGGACACTTAACCAACTGAGTCACCGAGGCGCCCCAACAGGAAGAACATTTGTGATGAAATTAGATATTTAGCAAAAGAAATTGCTAAGCAAATCTTTGAAATAGAGTCTTGGCTCCTGATTACCTATACTAAAATACTAGAATAGAGAAAAAACTTAAAGATGAATTGTTAAGCAAAAAGGAAGCAGAACTTAAATATTTGGAAAATTCTCAGCCTATTCATATTGCAAAAAATGATAACACAGGGTGTGGCCAGGAGACCACTAGATAAGGAGATTAGAGTGGATAACCCTTTTTAGTAGAGGCCAGGAATTGTTCTTCAAGACAAAGGAAGAATGACCCTACAGGTAATTCAGAGATGCACTTGCTGTGATGAGTGCTAGGTGCTGTATGGAAGTGTTGAATCAATATACTGTACATCTGAAACTAATATAACACTGTATGTTAACTAACTAGAATTACAATAAAAACTTTTTAAAAAGATAAAGCTTAGCATGAAAAAAAAACAGGCATTTAAAAAAAAAAAACCCACATGTATTCAAATGCTCAAATGCTCAAAGTGTCATTACTCATAACAGCCAAACAGTGGAAACAACCTAAATTTCCATCAGCTGAAGAATGGATAAACTTTTTCCCAGCCATAAAACAGAATGTTATTCATCCATAAAAACGGATGAAATACTGATACATGCTGCAACAGGGATAGCCCCTGAAAACATGCTAAGTGAAGTAAGTCACCAAAGACCACATATTGTATGATTCCACTGATATGAAATGTCTAAAATTGGCAAATGTATAAAGACAGAAAGCAGATTAATGGCTGCCAAGGGCCCAAGAGCTGGGATGAATCAGCAGCGGTTGCTAATGGGCATAGGGTTTCTTTTGGGGATGATAAAAATACTCTAAAATTAGATTGCTATCACGATTGTCCAACTCTGTGAATGTACCATAAGCCAATGACTTGTATACGTTAAATTAGTGAGCTGTATGATATATGGTTTCTCAATAAAGGTACATATGTATATACATATACATATATATAATGTTGGAGAACAGCTGTTGCAATGAAAGTATGTCACAAGGGAAAGAATGATCCATAATTTGGGAAATGAAAGTCAGGAAAGTTTTCGTTGACAAGGTACTTGAAGTGCTGTAACCTTAAGGATGAGTGTGGGTCTTTTCCCTCTCTGTGTAGCCAAAGCCATTCAAGCAGAAGGAGTGATGTGTCCAAAGGCATGGATGTGTGATGTACCAGGGCATGGTTGTTTACCCATGGTGCAATGGGAAAATTTTCCAGAAATGGAGAGGTAGCCAGGAATCAGATCACGGAGGACTTTTTGATCACTAATTGTTGTCTAGTTGTTCACTCAATTAGATAAAGTCCCTAACAACTAAGATGTATGTGCACCTAATTTTTTTCTCTGAAATTTTGTCTCTTTATCAATCACTCTATCTAAATCAGTATGTTTTCCCATCCTGCCTTCAAAACCCATCTCATTTTCCAGTTCTCCTGGAAAGACATTTCTGACTTCATTCCCAAATTCTCCTGCTTTATGCATCCTATCACAGTGAACTTTGTCTCCTTCAGGGCAGTTCCCTTGTGTCTCTGTATATTTATTACCAAGAATGTAAATTTATTTACTTAGATATCTCTGTCACCTTAAAGGGTAGTTCTTTGAAATCTGAGACAACTTATTATTGTTTTTATTGCCGAAGCCTAGAACAGCATAGATTAGAGGTATCCAATATTTATGAACTGTGTTTAATTGTGTGATATGTTTTTAGATTGCAATTCAAATGGTTAAACAAAAAGTGCTGTGATTTTAATTGTTGGAAATGTGAATATTCTCTGTTTTCTGGCTACAGCTTTCTAATTACTGCTGCCATATACTCAGAGGGAATCAGTTGTAAGACTTCATGGAAACATTGCTTAGAGAATGAAAATTTACGAGGCTCCTCTGGCCTGCTAGAATATTCCTGCAGGCTGAAATCTACTCAGTTTAAGCTCAGCTCAAGCAAGATTATAAGGAAGCTGATAAGAATAAGAGAAAATTTCCATAATGCCCAGAAGTGGGATAGAAATGCTGATCCTTGAATTTCTGTGTATGGCTTTAGGACATTTCTAAACTTGTCACCAACATGAGTCTACCCCCTACCAGCTACAGAAACCCGAAACTCCCAGTTAAAATCAGTTAATTTCAGGGTTAGAAAGGATTTTTAGATATCTACATTGGCATATCTCAATTTGAGCAATATACGGGCTTTAAGTCTAGCAGTAGATTCTCCTGGTATGTTCCACTCACTACTAAATCTTTCCTTGGACATTTCATTACATATATAAAATTGGGATAATAATAGTAAGTAAATTATGGAGTTGTTTTGAGGACTAAATAAGATGATGCATAATGTTTCCCCTCTAGTTGTATCTCTATCTAACTAAGCACTTAACATATCAATGTATCTTACAGAGTCAAGAGTGAGAATCAGGACCCAGACTGGTTGAGTTCAAATTCCATCTCTCTTACTTACTGGTTGTGTCATCTTGGGTAAGTCACTTGATCTATCTAGTATCATATTTCTCATCCTTAAAATGGGAATGATAGTAATAACTACTACAAAAAATTTTTGAAAGAATTAAATTATATGAAGAGTTCAAGACACGGTCTGTCCATAGTTAACAGAGATGAAGTTGAGATAAAGGTTAGCATCAGATCAAAGAAGTAGTTGAATCTCATGTTTCAGGAAAACAAGTTAACTCTTGTAGGGTTCCTACTATATTAAAAAAAAAATTCTTGTGAAGCTTTGGCCCATTGATGTTACTCAGTCACTATTGTTCATTTATTACCAGTTCGTCAATGAATTTCCCAATGCATTTATAGAGCATATACCATTATTTGCAATCATGATAAATATAGTCATTTCTGCTTCACAGTTAACTTCTGAACTTCAAAAATTTGTAAAAGTCTCTTCAATTTTCTAGTAAAAATTTAAAGCTAGTGTTAGGGTATATACTTGTTTTTCTTAAAATAAAATTATTTGACTCTAACAGAATCACCCCAAACCTCCTGTCTCTTTATTCTGTTCCTTTCTCTAATAGCCAAGTATGTCTTAAGATTACTATTTTTCCCCCTCTCGAGAAGTTCAAATATGGGGCACTTTAACAAGCAAGTTAATAAAGACAAAGCCTCAAGGCCCCATTTACTGTTATGGATAGGATGGTTAGGGAATGCTGTACATGAAGACCATTTGCTTGCCTAGAAACCATTCAGGCTCACATAAGAGTGTCAATTTCACCATATATATCTTTTTATCATTTTAAGTTATGAGATTCTTAAGGACAGAAATTCTATATAATCATCCCTGGGTCCCTAACTCCCAGCACAGATTAAAACCCACAGTGGATGTGTTGAATAAATAAATACAAATACTTGATTCTTCTTAGACATTGGGTTATTGATACTTTTTAATTTATGATTATATGTGTGTGTGTGTGTGTGTGTGTGTGTGTGTGTGCGTGCGTGCATTGGCAGATACAAAAACAAGCAATGAAGTGTAGAGATTGTATCTATATGGACTATTCCATCAGTTGATTGCATATGGATTTCAGAATGTTTTTAGATCTAGGCTTTTGTAGTGATTTTCAAGGACTTTTTAGTAAGTTTAGATTCCTAGAATCAGATCACGCGTCTGCATTGCTTCTTTAGAGAAATGCAAAGGCCTTAGAAACGTGCTAAGAATGAAAATGCTTGCTTTGGTTTCCAATTATACCTTGCAAGATAAAGGAGATTAATTTAAGAACTGTTATGCTTAGCTCCTTTGGGGAAAGGGTGTGGAAAGAACTAATGTTTATTGATCCTGCATTATGTGTGAAACTCATTACACATGTTCATTAAAAATAAGAAACAGGTTTGTTGAGTCATAATTTACATAAAGTAAAAGTCCATGATGAGGTTTGACAAATGTATATAGCTGTATAACTGCCACAACAGTTGATAAAGACAAGTATATATCATCCCCCAAATTCTGCTTGTGCTCCTTACTAGTTGACTTCCTACCTGTACTCCCAGTCACTGGAAACCATCCATCTGACTCGTGCCTAAGGTTTTGCCTTTTCAGTGATGTCACATAAAATAAATTATACAGTATGTAGGCTTTTTGTCTGGCTTCTTTTACCATATGTCATAATTTAATTGTTACTAAAACCCTATGAGGTATGTGTTGTCATTTCCATTTTATAGAAAAGAAAATGAAGTCTTAGCTTAAGAGACTTACCCTCTCTAAGCTAGGTTTTATCTCATATCTAAAAAAGATGATACTTTCAGGATAATGTTAATCAAATCCATTACTTAGGTATCTGCTCACATCCAGCTAATGCTGACATATTGGCACATAAGTGGAAAGGTCACTGGATCAGAACCACCTGGTTCTAGCATTTTAACATCAAGCTCAACAGATGCTTAAAAAAAAAGAATTCTTAAGGAAAGTTTGGAATTGGCCATCATGAAATGGTCCTAATGTTCTGGTCTACCATGCCTCTTAAAATGCGACTGAGTCAGTACAGAAATACTTGCTTCAGCTGAAAATAAGATATGAGGTGGAAGACTTAAGAAACACACACTGAGATAGAGAAAATTAATCCACAAGGTACAATATTTATAGAAAAATCTCCCATACTGTGAATGAGGATGACATAATTGTTTATCAGCCAAGGTATACACATTCCTCTATTCTTATAAAAGCCTAAGTCAAATATGTTTTATATTTTATTTTGAAAAGTAAGACAAAAATTTTGGGTAACATGTTATTAGAAATAATTTTATGTTCCTCTGCTCTAATAGATGATTTCATATCTTAGCAAAGAATATTAGGGTAATTCTGATATAATGTGAGAGATCATTTAGATTCTAGAATGAAGAATTTTCTTTAATAGTTAATCTTACTTGATAGCTATTATTGACCCTACTATATTGGCCTGAGAATGAAGGGCGTTATAAAAAGTAATCTGCTTCCAGGGCGCCTGGGTGGCTCAGTCAGGTAAGCATCCGACTTCTGGTCAGGTCACGATCTCATGGTTTGTGAGTTTGAGCCCTGCATCGGGGTCTCTGCTGTCAGCACAGAGCCCACTTCGGATCCTCTGTCTCAACTCTCTCTCTGCCCACCCCTCCCCAAAATAAATAAACATTAAAAAAAAAGTAATCTGCTTCCTTGGAAAAATCACAGTATTCATAAATGTGCTTGCTATATTTTTAGGCCATGGGGCTTACATATTTTTTTTCAAAAGTCAGATATGTTTAATCTTTTATTAGCCTTAAATCAGATTAAGATTAGGTATGACTCTGGAAAAATATGCAATTCTTGGAAGTGTTCTATGGATACAAATTGAATACTTCCCTTTCTAGTTCAACTTAGGAGGTCAAGTGGCAGTGAATGTGGGTTTTCCCGCATGTTAAGATTCTGTCTCCTTTCCTCTATTGACATATGGAGGCTATCGCTAAAGATAAAACAAGATCCTTTCAGAAATAATTACTCCTTTTTTTTGTATCCAAGATATTATCTTCACAAAATCTATTGCATTCTTTGAAGAAGAAGCCAAACACCGACTTTTTTTTTCTCAAGTCATTTATCCTTATGAGGATGGACTCTCTCTGGTAACTCTGGCTGCTGAATCAGGAAGATGATGAGCCAGACAGGCCAAACAATGAGGGATATTCAGGTGGTGTGATCGTAAGGCAGCAGTCCAGGTGAGGAAGGACAGACTTCTGAGGAAGGACAGATGACTGCCTGAGCACTGGCATGGGTGGTCACACTGCACACCACTGCAGGTGGACCCATGCCCTGCACAACCATAATCTTCCCTAAAACAAGTTCAGGATATAACAAGCTGTCAGCTTCCTCTTGGTTAATAGATAAGATGTGTGGAGCCAGTTCTCTGACAAAATTTCAAGCGTTCAATTTTCCTCAGTTATTGCTGCCCACAGAATTTTTTCTCAACATATCCTAAATGAATTAGCTCTGAAGAATGGCACTTGCCAGCTACAATCACAACATAGTGGGTAAGTGTTTAGACCAGTACATACATTAAACATAACATTGATATCCAGAGTTCTTTAGGATATCTGACACTAAAACATCTTCTCTTATTACAGTCATTTTTTTTCATTTGTTTTATAACTATTTCTTGCTAAAGACTATCAAGGAGACAATGCTGAGACAGAACTTTTTTTTCCTTTATTTTTTTCAGAATTTTTGAATATGTGAGTAGTTCCTGGAAATCCTGATTATTCCATGTGGAGAAATGACCTACAGATGAAAGAAAAACAGCAAAATGGGTGTAAGCAGGACCCAGGTTAAAAAAGGAATTGCAAGCTAAAGAATGGCATTGTTATTCAAGGCCAAAGTCATACCTTATGTAAAAGATTTTTCTATCTTTTATAGTCCACGTGCTCCCTTCCTTTCCAACTACATAAACTTGCAGGTATTATGTCTTCCTTCAGCTTTTATTTGTTAAATATAAATTAAACTCCTTCAAGTGTGCTTGCTTAATCAAGGGGAAAGCATATCTAAAAAAATTTTTAAATGTTTATTTGTTTTGAGAGAGTGAGAGACACAGTACCAGTGGGGGTGGGGGGAGCAGAGAGAGAGGAGAGAAGGAATCCCAGCAGGCTCCCTGCTGTCAGCACAGAGCCCGATGTGGGGCTCAAACTCACAGAACAGTGAGATCATGACCTGAGCCGAGATCAAGAGTCAGATGCTTAACTGACTGAGCCACCCAGGCACCCTGGAGAAAGCATATTTTTGGTTGTAAAATATACTACTATTTTTCTTTTGCAAAAGTTGGATCCATTCATACTCTTACCACCATTGCAGAAATGTCATTTCTCTCTCACTCATGCTCCATGTAGTTCAATCATTACTACTAGCATGTATGTGACTTTCTATGCTAATATAAAAATTAATGTCATTCTTAAAATAAAAATAATACTACAATAGTATCGTTGGGATATTTTCCCTTCCATAATGTAAATTCCCCCTTTTCTCCATGATGGGGGAGCCACCTATCACTTAACCACGGCACTAAAGTCATTCTCTGTGGTTCTCTTCTCCTCACACTCCTAGCTCCCCAGAGAAAGAGGGATGCTTCTCTTCTGATTTGCTGGCTTTGAGAGAAGGAATTTGGCATGAATGTGTTTTGATATTGTTTTTTCCCTTTGTCTTTTAGAACCAGGCTGCTTACAAAGGAAGACCATTGGTGCTCTGCACATGGCAGAAGGCTTTGCTCATGTTGGTAAGGAATGGTTTTCCAGCATTGCCTACAATGATATCAGTGGTTGTTTTGGTCTAATTGAGGGGCAGAGTGAGCTAACTTCTTTGGTCAAAGATCTAAATCCTTATTTCTGAATCAGCTTGTCAGAATAGCAGTAACATTATTTTAATCTCAATTTGTCTCTCTTTTTGTTTAACTCAATAGAAAGTTGGAAGATCAAGAGAAGTTTGTAAGTTTCCTTAACCCTCTCTGTGTGTGTGACTGTGTGTGCATGTATGCATATGTATATGTTTACGTATGAGGAACCATATTCCTTTACCTAGGTATTTATATTTCTACTTGCAATTATCCAAATAGATCATACTCTAGTGATGAGAATGCATTTGAGCTACTGAAAATTATTAGTGACATAAAATTTTACCTATGATCTGTTCACAGGATCTTAACAGGATCCATACTACCTTTTTTATGATTGCAAAAGCATCAAAACAGTTTTGCAATTCTGTCTACCTTGCTCCCTCATGCATACCACCTCATTTTCATCTTGAGCCAATATTAGTTCCCCTGCTTAAAAGGTGAGGTTTTTCAATATCACTCTACCTTTGGCATGCTGGGACTCTGTTTCTGGGAAGGAATGGTGGGAGGGGGAGAGAGAGAGAAAGAGAGAGACAGATTGAGAGACAGAGTTAGCAAATTTCCTGGTGTAACTACTCCTGTAAGAGCTGATTTCCAACTACCAACAGTTTAAAAATAAGCTCACAGAATTCCTAAGTCTGTAACAGGCAGTATCTCAATGCAGAACAACCACTAATGCACCCCAAGTTTTCAGATTCAGACTCCTATGTTTTATTCTGCCACAGCTTTTTATCTCTTTATATGGCCTCTCTTTAATTTACTATAAGCCTTAAAACTAGATTTCAATTCTGTCCTCTAGATTTCTCCCTCTCAATCCATTGTCTAAGTGGCAAGCAGAGAGTTCTAGCATGTAACTTTGATTTGGTATTACTCTTGATGCATTCAACGACGTCAGAGGCTTCCTGCTGCCCTTATGAAAAAATTTAAACTCTTTATACAATTGATTTGGTTCAAATACAATGAACTTTGTTTATATATCAAATTGTATCAGAATCTTGACTCTTTCAGAGTCCTCCATTATCCTATATCATTTATATTAGACCCTCTGTTTCTTCCAGATGTTCCTGTGGTAGGTGGAATAATAGCTCCCAAGGATGTCTATGTCCTAGTCCCCCAAAATATGAATATGTTGCTTTACGTTGCAAAAGGGACTTTGCAGATGTGATTATTGTGAGGAACCTTGAGATAGGGAGAGTATCCTGAATTATCTAGGTGGGTGTATTCTAACAACATGAACTGTTGCAATTAGAGAAGCTGTCCTTGTGCTGTCAAAGAAACGTGATTTGAAAGGACTCAAACCCCTGCTTTTGCTGTCAGAGGAAAAGACCAGAAGCCAACCAATGCAGCAGCCTCTAGAGAAAAGGTAAGAATGGTTTTCACTTCACAGCCAGCAAGATAATGGAACATGGACCCTCCAGCTGCAAGGAGCTGAATTTTGTCAATAATACTAATGAGCAGGAAATGAATTCTCCCCTTGAGCCTTTAGAAAAGAATACAGCCCTGCTGATAGCTTGATTTTAGCCCAATGTCTTCTGGACTTCTGACCTCTGAAACTGCGAGATAATATACTTGTGTTGCTTAAGCTGCCAAGTGTGTGGTGATTTGGTGTGGCAATAAGAGAAGACTAATGCAGGTCTCTTCATCAGATTCCAAGAATCAGCTCTGGATATTCCACATAATGCCCTTTCTATTCAAATTCAACCCATTTTGCAGGCTCCAGTCCTGAAGCCATCTTTTCTCTTTACCCCATAGTGATAGCATTATTTCCTCAATTTGTTATCTCTGTCATTCATTTAAGCAATGCATTTATTTGATCATTGCTTTCCCAAGATAGCTTACAAGATTAAAGAAATACTGTGCTATTAATTCATACTTTGTTCTTTATACCTTTTCAGTGTTTTGTATTCCCTGTTTCATCCTTATTAGGTACATCATTTTCTCTCTTTATTTCTAATTATGTTAGTGGGCATTATGCACTGAATATTTGTATCCCTTCTATAAATCATATGTTAAATCCCTAATCCCCAGTATGATAGTATTTGGAGACGGAAGCAGTTAGGGTTAGATGAAGTCATGAGGTCCTGAGGGTGTCACTTGTCTGGGACACCCATTAGACCTGTGTTAGACCTATCCATTCATCATCCAAGTCTTTTAACACTAGTTTCATATTCTTTACCTTTTCCTTTTTGCTTATTTTCTTCAAGTCTTTCAGTTTAGGAATTTTTTTAGCTGTCTTTATCCCACACATGGAGGGTTTTCTTTCTGTGTGTGTGTGTGTGTGTGTGTGTGTGTGTGTGTGTGTGTGTTTTAATCCCTCATGATGGAATTAGTGTCCTTATAAAAAGAGACACTGGAGAGCTTGCTCTTTCTCTCTTTAACACGTGAGGACACTGCCATGAAGCAGCTGTTTTAAGCCAGGAAGAGACCCTTTGTCAAAAGCTGATCATGTTGGCAGGCCGATCATATATATATAGCCTTCAGAACTATGAGAAAATAAATTTCTGTTTATTTATTATTATTATTATTATTATTATTATTATTATTATTATTTAGAGACAGAGAAACCTGGAAAGGGGCAGAGAGAAAGCGACAGAGGATCTGAAGCAGGCTCTGTGCTGACAGCAGTAAGCCCAATGTGGGGCTTGAACTCAACAACTGTGAGATCATGGCCTGAGCTGACATCAGACGCTTAACGAAGTGAGCCACCCAGGTGCCCCATAAATTTCTGTTGTTTGAGTAATCTAGCTTGTGGTATTTTGTCATGGTACCAAACAGATCAAGATAGTGGGTAACCCTGACTGTTCATCATAAAGACTTATTAATGTCTAAAGTCAATCAATATGTTAACGGCCCTGACTCCAAGTGATTCAAGTACTTGAAATACCAACACTGATCCGTCAGCCCCTCTTGGCATATAATGCACGCTGTATTTACTATGTACTTACCAATTTCTCTATTTTCATTTAACTCTTGAGCCTTTACTGAATCATTTCTCTCCTTCCATAATATATCATTTGGAACACCTGCTGAACAGTTCCATTGCCTGAATATACCAGAACTTTCTACCATTCACCTACTGAAGGACATTCGGGTTGTTTCCAGTGAAACTGTTGTGAATATTTGTATGCAGGTATTTGTGTGTATATAAGTTTTTATTTCTCTAGGGATAAATGTCCAAGAATGTGATTTCTGGGTCAAATGATATTGCATATTTAATTTTGTAAGGTGATGAACAGTCTTCCAGAGTGGCTATACCCTTTTATATTCCCACCAGAAATGTATGAGAAATAAAGTTTCTCTGCATCCTTGCAAGTATTTAATATTATCACTTTTTAAAAAAAAAATTTAGTTGTTCTGATAGGTTTGCAGTGACCAATAGTTTATCATTTCAGTGATGATGATTTCCAGAGTTCTATGTGAATCTTTTCCATAACTGTTTAATTGTTTATAGTAATTTCTCATTCTGTGCTATATTTGTGTTTCAGCTGTTATTTCCTTAACTACTTCATATGTATTATTTTATATTCAATATTTAATAATTTTAGTTTAAGCCCTTGGAAGTCTAGATATGTTTGTTATTTCTGCAGACTCTCCACTGTGGAGGTTTATATCTTATATATTCATTACTTCGATTTTGTGATAAGCTCACATTTGGCTGAATTTAATGTGTATGATTCCTGAGAGCCAAAAATGAAGATTTCCTCTAGATAGGATTTGGACTCTCATGCTGGCAGCCACAAGTTGCTGCTGACTTGGGATCCCTTTAGCCTTTCTTGAGGGTCTGAACCAAATGCAGGGATCTCAGTTTCACTTCCAGCATTTTAATGAGACCCTCCCTCCCACATTAGTTTCCAATCTCAGAACTTACAGGCATGAATGCTGGGTTTCCAGATTGCTTAACATTAATTTTTTTCCTAAGTTTTAGCTAATTATTGTTATTGTGAGTGTGTCTAGATCATCAGAGAATTCCTTTCCTAAAATTTTAGGAATTTAGTACAATATATGCTGTTACAATTGACCTAAGATCTTTATTTTGTAGTAGGAGGGCGTTGCTAAGCATGTCTTCTGTACTACTGCCAGAAGCATATGTCCTTGGTTCCATTTCTCATAGTTGTTATGGTTGCCTCTTAGTAGTGCTTTGTTCATCAAATAATGCTCACTTAATGGATGAACAAACACAGGAATGAATACATTAATGAAAAGTGTAGATACATGGTCTCAATTCATCACCTCTTTGGGATGTATCAGATTCAGGTTCAAACAGCTTTCTCTTAGAAAACTTCCCTTCAAAAAATGGAATTAAGCTATGGTGTTTTAACAACAATATTTTCTACATACTCCCCAACACACACATCTGTATGATTTTGCCACAACAATACAATCACTGTGTGATAAAAACAGATCAAAACTGTAAAGCATAATTTTTAAAAGCTGATGAAGGTCAAAGAAGAGGCTACCTATGAAACAATAAAAATCAAAAGAAAAAAATAAAAATGTGACATGTTACAGATGACTAATCTGAATATATAGAGCTGGTGATTCCTGATTGAAATGACTGACCCAATACAGACAAATCATTTGAAACCATGTTCATTCAAAAGCTAGAATCACACCTCTGCTGTCTAGACAGTGTATTTGTTATATTACAAAAGCCTAACCTTTCAAGGTCATAGCAGATAACATTTTCTCTTCTAATATTCTTGTTATACTCAGTATAATGAAGTCTTATCTTCTCTAGAATTACACACATACATAGAAAATTTAAGCAAAAAGTATTGCATTGATCGCTAGAGGATTGAAATACTTTCCTACTCAGTGTAATTGGTGGCTTATTTAACTGTTGATTCCTTTCTTAATACATCAAAATGTTATTCATATGTGGCAACAATATTTTTAAGGCAAAATAAACATTATGAACTCATAATATTTTTTTCATATTTATTCATATTTTCATATTTATTTTGGTAATTTTGATGCACTATTGGCCTTCATGTGGACAAATACCATTAATTACAAAATTAAAAAAACCCTTTACATCATGAACAGAAATGCCAGAACTTCTAATTTACTAGCTCCATAAACAATAGTTACATGGCAAAAGTAAGCAACGGCATAGACTTGAGGAAATTTGGTCTTATAAAATAAGTCTGAAAGAATTCTAATTTCTCTCTAGGCATAAACTTTAGGGTTTTTAATTGTATGGATGAATCTTAACGCCAGGAAAATTGAGATCAAAAGTGGGTTTTTTACCCCTCAGAGTAACTTGTCTAGAAAGAAATCTGAATGTAATAGAAACATGATTTTAAAAATAGCAATTTAGGAGGCTGGCAATTGCAAGGAAATGAAAAACACAGTGAGATATGTCAAGCACTACAGTATAAATAATAGAAAAATATGCAGTTTTTTCAGATTAAATAAACTATCCTACCATTTTTGATGCTCATCACAATGCTATTTAGTACTATAGTTTGAAGCATCCACATAACTACTTAGGCAGTATTAACCAAAAGTAGTTTCATAAAGAAGCAAGTCTTTGAGCCTTATAAAACACAGCTTTTGGAATTTGATGTGCTCTGTGGAGTGTTCCAGATTTTAAAATGTCTTTCTGCAAAAAAAGCTAGGTCTGTGGAAACAATATAAAGGAAAGAACAGTCAGGATCCAGGATCTTACCAGAGAGGGACAAGGATGACACCACCTGAGAGAATAATCCACAGGAAGAGGAAGAGGAAGGAGGAGGTGCAGGGGGCTGCCATTCTCAGGTTTGGCTGAAATGCATTAGTTGGCCAAAGGCCAGAGTCCACACATATGCCAAATCCTAAGGTATCTGCTGCCAATTTTCCCCTTCTCATTTCCACTGCCGCTGGGATATGTGGCATTATAAATGTGCCAATTAAACAAGATCCTTTCTTTGGTTTTCAGGATTCTTTATTAACACTGTCAATTTTTTTTTTCTGATTATAACTTACCATATATAATTAATTGAGCATGCAGTTTCCTTAGTGTTTTTTAGTCTTTGTAAAGCACAGAAACTATAATCTTTACTTGTAGAAACAATTTAAATAAGGAGAAAAATATAAATTAGGTCAAGAAACAGAAACACTGTGTTCAAAAGCAGCTTAACCAACTTTAGAATTCATTTTATCACAAGTGTACAAGGTATCTGGGTGGTGCAGTCGGTTAAACATCAACTCTTGATTTTAGCCCAGGTCATGATCTCGGGGTTCATGAGCTGGAGTCCCATGTCCAGCTCTGCACTGACAGCTTAGAGCCTGCTTGGGATTCATTCATTCATTCATTCATTCACATTATCTCTCTCTCAAAAATAAATAAATAAACTTAAAAAAATAAAGAAGTGTATACTTTGATCTATAAACTGAGTGGGCTGTTCAGCTAGCTAGTGTTAGCGCCCCCTGAAGGTCATAAGAGGAAGAAAGAGTGATACTTGACTGCCTGACTGTAAACCATGTCAGTGGTTTCTTCTTAACTCTCCAGATGAAATCCCAAGTCACTGAGTATCGCACAAAAGACCTTTCATGATTTTGCCTCTTCCCGATCTCCAGATTTATTTCTGAATCTTTCCTCATGTGTTTGCAACACTACACTCAGAGTGGCCTGCAGTATCTCCAAAAGCACCACCCCTTTCATAGCCTGATGCCCTTGAACACACCACGACCGTTTCCTAGAAGGTCTATTCTTTGATTTTTTTTTTACCCGAAAAATTTCTACCAATTGAGAAAGACTCATATCAGGACTCAGCCCCTTCATATATCCCACATCTGGGTGAAATGCCTTTTTCCTGATCTCCCAACAACACATATATGCATTGCTTTCATAATGCTTACCAAACCGTACTTTATTAACTATTTTATTCATCTGTTTCCTCCTCTGGATTTTGGAAATATCTGTGTCTCTCATCTCAGCATCCTTAGTACACATCAGACCATCAGACACATCACAGATGCTCAATAAAGGAATGCATTTCATAAGAGTTTCCCCACTATTTTGTGCAGGTCAGGAACAATCTCTTGTGCCTAGCACCATTTTTATTCAGACAACGGTTAAGGCTCCTCTCAGGATGTTATGTTATGGATCTGTTCTGATGCTGCCTCATAACATCTAATTGTTCGATTTGTCTGTCTAGTTATTGGCAGCCTGCTGGGTGTTAGGAGGCAAACTCACAGCTATTTTAAGAGCTACTTATTGAGTCAGCCCTGAAAGTTTTGTTTATCATTTTTTTTTTGTATTCTGCTTCCTTTTATATTCCTTGGGACCACTCAAAAGCATTTAAAGCCATCTTCCAATTTATTTTTCCAATGTATATTTCCAGCTGAGTTCTTTTTTATTACTTGGTAGTTCTTCTTGCAGAATTCTCAGACGGGCTTTGAGAAGAGTTCACATCACATTATTCCAGTTTCTTAGTTGTTTATACCATTATAGTGAGGAATGCAACAGGAGGGAGAAGAAAGTCAGATTCTCTTTGAGAGGTTAGATAGTACTGCATAGCAATTAGAGTAAGCAGAAGAAAAGATGTGGAAGCAGAGACATACAGGTAGATTCTTGATCTAAGGCCTCCTCCACAGCTGCCATTTAAGAGGAGAAAATCTCTGTTAGGAATTTATCCTGACTTCAAGAATGTGCCAAGCCATGTAATTAAAACCAGAAAGGTAGTTGATACAGGAAAAGCAAATAAAAGCAGTGACTCAAAGAAGGCGTAGCAGCTGCTCTTTGAATTCCTCTGTTTGTGCTTGGAAGGGGAGAATCAAACTTCAAGTAAGACAGAAAGTGGCAGCTAGCATAATGTTATTTCTGAGCCCCCAAACTAGCACTGCTCTTTGCCTTTCTGTCACTGTGGGGCTGTATTCCATATCGATGTGCGATAGAAGAAAACTAGTCACATTAGGGAAAAGAGAAAATAAATGTGTTTCCTTATTAGAACACTTCTTAGAGCACTTTCTTGGAGTTTGGAATCCCTAGGAAGGGGATTTTTAAGTGGTCATGCAGTTCCTATGAAGTAGCATGGCAGGAGGCTGCTAGACTGGCTTTCAGACTTCCACAGATTTGGCTAATAAAGAGACAATGGATTTAAACCATGTATTATTATCATTGCAGCAGGTGACATGAGCTCCATGCTTTCCTGGGTCCTTCTGGCTTCCCAAGTTCCACAGGGGTGATGCCTGGAGGGCCCAGTTGTCTGTGTCACATCAGAGGAACACCGAGCTTAGGCAACCCCTAATCTTACAAGAGAACTGCTAGCAAACCCATCTATCCTCCCCTACAGAAAGGGACATTACCTTTATTAACCAGAAATATAAGCAAATCTGGCCAGGGAGGAGAGGGAAGCATTTCTACGTTACTCTCTTGGAATGTCTCCCCATACAAACATTCTTACATTGACATTCTTAAATTCTTAAAATGCTTTTGTTCAGAAGAATGTATGAAAATATAAGACACATAGGGAGAATTACTCCCAACAAGGATATAACATGTAGTGTTTTCCAAATTCACATAAATCACTAAAATTACCCTTCCTTTTTTTTTTTCCTATGCATTTTCCCCAGTCCAATGCTCCTTAGAATGCTCTTTGAAATACATTGGTGGAGGGATTGTACAAAGGGCTCAGAATTAGATACCTTGGTTTAAAGGACAGTTTAAGACTTTGTAGTTATATGATCTTGAGCAAGTTTCTTAAGTCATAAAGAGCCTCAGTGGTCAAGGAAATCAACAAAAAAACTGAATCATTGTGTCAAAGTTCATGAATATGATGTACCCAAGAAAAAGTCAAAGTAGCCAACAAGAATTGTTAGTTCCTCTGCTTCACTTCCTTAAAAAAAATCCTTTTTCCTTCTAAAGTACCTTCATTTTCTCAGTTTTATGTATTTGCTCATTTTCGGAGAGTTCCTCAAACATATTACAGACACATCCAGTAAGACACAATATCCAATCTCTGTGAAGTCAAAAATTGACTTTGCCCCTTTTTCCTTTTTAATACAAATTTCACTCATTTTAATGATGTGGACTTTTTCTCTCTGGAATGAGATTAAAAATACAATTTTGGCAAATCATGCTATTACTGTAAGTTAAAGAACTATATTTACTGGTGCAGTCAGTGTACCTTACTTAAATCAAGTTTCCAAGAAGCAGGGCCTAAGAAGGAGGGATACAAGTATGTAGGGCGTGAGTAAACTCCAAACACAACCAGTAAGGAATAGAGGGAACTGGAATACAGCCAGATTAGAAGCTCAAGGAAGACCTGGTTTAACTGCTAACTAGTATCAGTCAGCCTTTTCCTACAGGGAACTCTGGAGCATAGGTGGCATCACAGATGCATCTACTCTCCAGGCAAGGAAGCTGGCCTTTGGCATATTGGTATCAGTTAGATGCTGGCTGCAGGATATCTTCAGAGCAGAGGCTGTGGTCTCCCCGCTACTTCCCTCTACACTAAAACAAGTCTTAGGGGAAGGATGCAACTCCCCACCATTAGCAGCCCTACCTGGTAAAGAGGACCTGGGTGGGACAGCAACAGAATCTCCTGCGGCAAGAGACCAGCTAGAAAGACTTCAATAGCAGTAAAGTTCATGTAAGAGATAGAATAGCTCAGTATAGGGTGATGATATTGCAGATGGAGTGAAGTGGGTGGATGCAGGATGTAAAAAATAATGAATGCTAAAGGTAATATCTATCAATTGCTTCTCTGTTGGTGTTCTTTCCTTATATCTGATTCCAAACATTGTGTCTCCTCTTGAAATTCTTCAATCTGCTTCAATCTCCATAAATCTCTTAGTTGCTAACTATTTTGCCTGGCACTTTGACTTTGTGTTTTATTCTGACCCTTTGGTTGGCAATTTCCCAAGTACTGTCTATTGCACAGCCTTTAGAAATCTCATTTTGCACTCCTGATCTCAACTTATTTCCCTGGCCTCTGACATACTACTGCCTAAATGCTTATAAATCCCCTGTACTCTGCTTTTCTGGTCCCAATTGTCTGCCTTGTCCCCACAACCTTCTAGCTGTGAAGTAGCATAGACAGAGCCACTTGCAGACTAGGACCCAAATAACTTTGCAGAAAATCTTGCTCCAGACCATAGTAGCAGTCAGAAATAGCAGGAAGGGAAGCTACAGATAAAACCAAAATGTTTTTCATTCTTTCCTTCTTCCTTCCTTCCCTCCTTTATTCCCTCCTTCTCTCCTTCCGTTCCTTCCTTTCGTTCCTTCCTTCCATTCATTCCTTCCTTCCTTTTTAAGATTTACAGATTATAGCCTGGACCTATTTACTATAGAAACAAAGAAATATAGTGAGTTTTATTGTCTGTAGTATAAGAATATTTTATAGTCTTGTTACTACCGTATCAACTATTCTCTTATGAATGAGACTGATGCCATCAGTAACACATAAAACAATCTCTTTCCACTTGAATCAGGTCACAGTTTGACCACAACCAAATTGACTTATTTACAAATATTTGGTGCTTCATATGGAAGGCATTAATTATCTTGAAATTTTACCTTTCTGGGTGATTCCCTCTTTCTCTTAAATGTGATCAATATATGCAGTTAGTGTAATAAAAGTTTGATTGAGTAGAACACTTGGAAAGTGGTCTTTTTGATAACTTAGAAATTAACCCAATTTGTCTCAATAGTCCTGGTGAAACTCTTTTGAAAATGCATTAGTCCATTTCTTGTCTTGCAAATGGAGCCTTTGAAAATAATTGACTTTTTGTTTTATAACTGAAAATCTTACTGGATCACAAGGTTATCTGAACAACTGTCACTTAACTAGATTAAAGGCTTAGGGAGGTTGCCTTGAAAGTTTTTTGAAAAATTTTTTAAATTTCATGATGAAACTTTATTTTCCTATCCCTTATGTCATTTTCTAACAAGCCAAGTGCAGACAATGTACAGTTAATTGAGGTTTCTGCTAGGTTCCAGTGTGATTAATCAAGGTTTTGCTGTAAAATAATTCATTTTTCATGCATAGAGACATCTCTAATTTAGCCTTATTTTTTACAGGGTTAGAGGGAAAATCTGAGCCCATACATTTATTTGAAATACAATTAGAATAATAGAAACATCTATATCTTCTTAGTATTAAAGACTGTAGAATGGACAATTAAAAGCTATCCCAGATTAATACTATTAAAATGTCATGAGTAATATAGGCCTGGCCATCTGATTTATCATTCATCATTACTATATAACTTACTCAGAAGCCATGTAATGAGGAGGGATGCTAAATTAACACAGCTATGAATTCTTAAGTAGAGGAGGAAAAAAATCCTCAGATTAGACTGCTTCTCAGAATAAGGACTTCAACTGTCTAACATGTGATTCACTAAAATGGAAACTTGGGGATTTGCTCAGCATATGCTATATCTAAGTTACCTGCAGAAGTGTGGAGCATCTTTTCATGTGCCTGTTGGCCATCTGGATGTCTTCTTTAGAGAAGTGTCTATTCATGTTTTCTGCCCATTTCTTCACTGGATTATTTGTTTTTCGGGTGTGGAGTTTGGTGAGCTCTGAGGGAGGGGAGGGTGGGTGATGGGTATTGAGGAGGGCACCTTTTGGGATGAGCACTGGGTGTTGTATGGAAACCAATTTGACAATAAACGTCATATATTGAAAAAAAAAAAAAAAAAAAAAAAAGAAGTGTGGATGGCCAGTCACGAAGGTTACAATATTATGAAGACACTGTTTGGTAGAAAGTGTGCAGTGTTGAACTGGCTGTGCGTATTAAAATGGCAACTGCTTTAACTGATTTTTTTTCAGGCAAAAGTTCTGGTAATAATTAGATATGTGGTTGTATGAATTGACAAAATCTAGATCTAAAACTAATCAATAGAAATGACTCCTCTGGGGGTGCCTGGATGACTCAGTCAGTTAAAGCATCTGACTCTTGCTTTTAGCTTAGGTCATGATCTCACAATTTTGTGAATTTGAGCCCGAAGTTGGGCTCTGCGCTGGTGGTATGGAGCTTGTTTGGAATTTTCTGTCTCCTTCTCTCTCTGCCCCTGCCCCACTCTCACTGCCTCTGTCTCTCTCAAATGAATAAATAAACTTAAAAAAAAAAAAAAAACTCCTCTTGAAGTACACGTGCAGAGAACCATCTGGAGTCAGGCCACACTGAGAATTGTATTTGACACAGAAGAGGATCTGAACCTACAAGGCCAGCTGATTAGATTTCTTTCTGTAAGAATTTAGGGACTTTATGTAGAGGGTCCCTGCAAAACCAAAATGGGTGTGTGACCTGTGACTTCAACAGAGTGTGGGGATGGTGAGCTGTTGACTTCAACCAAAGTAATCCCACTGCTCTCCTGCCTCACCATACAGCCACACATCAGCAACACCTGGAAAAACTTCTAAGAGCAGAAGGCTGAGTTCCATCCCAAAATCTGCTGGTTTGGGAGACCTAAGGTATGTTGTGAAAATTTGCATTTCTGACAAGTTCCAAGATGCTGCTGGTCTGAGAGTCCCACTTTGAGAATTCTCAACATGTTATACATTGGATCACTTAATAAGAATTTATTAGAAGAAAGCATTTTCAAGCTAAAAATGTTTCAAATGTTGGAAGTACTTACATAATTAAAGTCTTTCTGGCATATCTATTTTTTCTTTTTATACCCTTTTCCCTGAGGTCCCTGGTACCTGCACCTCTCTGGCTGCCAAAGGCATCCCACTGTGCAAATTTTATTCATTCTTATTTACTTGTGTCCTTCCCTCTTTCTCTCCTTCCCTTCTCCACACATTCAAGACAATATATTGCAGACCCCAAGCCAGGTGCTATGCATTCTACTATGACTAACCCTTTGAGAAGGTTACCATCTGATATGTAAAGTATTCATATGATGACCTGGGTAAGAGGTACTGCAACAGATCTCTTCTCATACTGTTTTGCCAAGGAACAATTAATTTTTCCTAGGACTATGAATAAATGTTTCACTTAAGACATAATATTGGAACTTATTCTTAAATGATGAGTCAAATTTTCCCAGTCAGGAAAAAAAAGTGGTGTTTCAAGACAAAAAAAAAAAAAAAAAAGACATCATGAGACTGTGCTTAGAAATTTCTGAATGTCTGACAATTAGGGATGGAAAGAGAGTTTAGGAAAGAATAGCTTGAGGGAGACATTGTGTTCGTACCATTTTATCATCTTGGGTTGACATTTTATGGAGATTCGTGATGTATAATCTTTCTTAAATTTGTTCCCAATTCCCAGTGTTGTCCCCTGGCCCTACTCCATAGAAATTTGGATTTATTGCCTGTTGTAGAGCTTAGACCCCAGGGCTTTGATGATGCTCCCTGGGTCACTATAATATGCAGGTGGTATTGAGAACCACTGTGAAATCAGCTCTGACTCTAACCTATTCTGAAGAACTCATATTGGGTAACAAATATGGAGAGCTGAACTGAGGTGGTTCTCCAATTTTCTTACCTAGTTTTAAATAATATTTTTTGTTTATATTTACACGCAAGCATTTTTCTCTTCCAACTTCAACTGTTGTCAACCAAACAACCTTGGATCCTGACCCTGATTCCCCAGAGTCTACAAAGTCCTTCTCATGGATGAATTCCTGCTTAATTCTGCAGATCCTCAAATAATGCTAGACATGTTCCTTTGCCTTTTCCTGAACCAACACACCTCTATATCTTGTAAGCAACACCTCTCTTACATCACAATTTTTCCTCCTTCCAGACGTCTCTTTCTTTCATCCTTGCATCCTCAGAGCCTATCTTAACTCCTACCACATGGCAAATACTCAACAAATATCAACTTCAATTGATGTCAAAAGGAGGGGAAAAAGGCACACAAAAGATATAAAGAATACAGTGGTACAATACAAGAAATAATAATGAATGCATGCTGTGACAACATTCTGGCACGTATTCCTTTCAGAGACTTGAACACCCTGTCTGCCCTTGCTTCTGCTCCCTGTGCCTTGCAGCTCCATTGTCCCACAACTGACATCACCTCACACTATCCTTGACTCAGAAGGGAGGAGAGGACCTTGAGATTCTATCTCAGTAGAGACTCCTCTTTTCCAGCACAGTTTTCCCAATCATGATATCTTGTTTGTTTCCTTCATAGCACTTAATACAACCTATCATTTGTTTCCTTATTTACTACCTTTCTTCCATCAAATTGTAAACACCAACAGGTCAAAAATCTAATCCATGCTAATCACAAATATTGTAACAATTTCCTAGTCCAGTGCTGGGTACCCAAAGGAGGGGATTCGATACATCTTTGTGGAATGAAGGAGTGAATGAGTAAATGAATGAATAAATGCGATAAAAAAAGACAGAATGAGCACCAAGACAGATGTTTCCCAGTCCAATTTTATATCTAAAATAATATTTCACCAATATATTTATTTAAACAACTTACCACTTTATCAAAAAAACATCCCATTAATCCCATTATATCATTAAAAAAGATAAATATACATGAAATGATGTAATCCAAACTGAAATAGTCACACTGATATTTTTATTAAGTTGTTACTGTATCCTCCATCTTTTTTTAAATAACTTATATAATTTACTAACATGAAATTTAACTAATTCTTTAAATACAGTTTGTTTGCAGGACTATTTATTTTTCTTGGAAGTCAAACCCCAGTTTATATTTGAAAAACATGTTTTCTTTTGTTATTTTATTTCATAATTTCATGCAAGTGTTGTTCTTATCCACTGGATACTCACAGTCTGGTTAATTGTTGTTAATTGTTTCATAATCATTCCTGAGAAAAATCAATGAGAGAAATGTCACCTCTACACATGGGAGCAGACCACCTTGGCCTCAAACAGACTTTCCTGACTCAGGCTGTAAATTACAATTATCTGGGGAACTTTTAAAACAAATACAGATGCCAGGCTCCACTCTCTGAGATTTTAATTTCGTTGATTTGGGGTAGACTTGGGGGATTTCTACTATTTTTAATGCTCCCAGGTGATGTTAATATGCAGCCAAGTAGAGAATCAATGATTTAAAGAAAGAAAAAGAACTATGCTCAAGCAGACAATGGACCGCTTGCTCTCCAGACTTTGAGAGTGGTCCAGACATTCAAATCAATTGAAACATCACATATGAAAGGCAGAGAAATTACTGCTACTTGTGTTCTCCGTGCTGGCAACCTGCACAGGTGATGGATATAAAAAACTTGGGCTGGAGACCTGCTAAATCTAGTGATTGGCTTGGAACTAGACCTGGTCGTGAGGAGAATGAACGGCCACCCCATCCAAGCCTGGCCGTCTATCTCTCTGGCCCCTAGATGCTTTGTGCTAAGCCTCTGCCCACGCAGCTCTCCGTTCCTACAACATTCCTGCCATGTCCTTCTCCTCTCCTGCTGTTAACAGCCTGCCTTTCCTGCTGGAGCCAAAGCCATGATGTAGCACCAGTGGAGGTGCCACAGTATTGTTCTAGCTCCCCTTCCCCATCTTGTAGTCTGAGCTATAATTTTTATAAATTTTTAAAGTGTGTGTATTTTTTGAGAGGGCAGGGGAGGGGCAGAGAGACAAGGAGACAGAAAATCCCAAGCAGTCTCTGTGGCTATCAGTGCTATCAGAGCCTCCTATACAGGGCTTGAACTCATGAACCCTGAAATCATGACCTGAGCTGAAACCAAGATTCAGTCACGTAACCAACTGAGCCACCCAGACATATATATATATTAAATCTTGACTTAAGAAACTACTTAGGTACTAAGTATTACCATTAGGAATTTCACGCTATTTCCTTTAGTCTTCATGCTAATCTCTTTTTAGACATCTAATATATTGTCTTATGCTACATTTTACATTGCCATATTTGTGCCTTTTTCCTCAAGATTACAAGTTCTTCAAGGTCAAGTAAAATATGAAATATTTCATTGTATTAAGTCACAAGGCTAAAGGATGAAGGAAGAAGGATGAGAAGGAAAATTGCCATAAAGAGTCCCTCCTAGATATAAAGTGGTATCTTGCTTTATTTTCACAATAGTCTCTGGTGATTTATCATACCATCCCCATTATGTAGATGGTAAACTGAGGCTCAGAGAGATTAGACTAAGAAAGCATAGAATTTGAACTCAATTTAGTCACTAATTAAATACTGCAGGGTGAGGAGAACATTAACCTGACATTTGAGATGAGAGTGGATTGGTAAACTTGACACTTAGGCTTTTTTTAGGGGGAAGGGATGGGGAGACTACTAATTAATCACCCACTTCTGTTTGCAGAAATAGGACATCCATTAGCTCATCATTCCTGGTCTCTTTCTATTCTCTCATAGAATATCCTTTCTTTGGGAGTGATGAGTGATTCTCCTGATTGACGGGAAGAACTGAGTCTGCTCAGTAATCTTTTTCTCTTTGTTTTCTTCAGGAGCTAGCTGCTTGCAGGAAGCATGCATTCTGCTTTGCTTCTTTGCTCTATCCGTTTTGTAGGGGCAGGTCCTCCTCATAAGGGGTTGCTGGTGGGGTTCAGCACTGCTTGTGAACGGGTGCACTCATCCAATTCTGGGGCTCTGTCTCATGAAAGTCATTGTTGACATAATGCCTACATCATATTCGCCACTATCAGCTTCATTAGCAAAAGTAACATTTTCATTTCCTTGTCCGTCTTTTCTTAATTGGTAGAAAAAACAGGAGCAAGTGAAACAGGAGTGTTCTTTAAATCTATCCCTTAAAACAGTGGTTCTCTAAGTATAGTCTGGGACCAGCAGCTTTAGGAGCACCTGTGAACTGTGCAGTAGAAATACAAGTGCTCTTGCCCCATCCCAGACAAACTATCTGTGCTTTAGCCATCCTCCAAGTCTGTGAGAAGCTCTGCTATGGACAGCGCCTTGGGTTTGGTCTCTTTCAACTCTGACACAGTAGGCAATGGTGATGTTCTTTTCTTTTTTTTTTTTTAATTTTTTTAATGTTTTTATTTATTTTTGAGAGAAAGAGCACGAGTCGGGAAGGGGCAGAGAGACCCAAACACGCAGAATCCAAAGCAGGCTTCAGGCTCTGAGCTGTCAGTGCAGATCCCAACGTGGGGCTTGAACCCATGAACAGAGAGATCATAACCTGAGCTGAAGTCGGTTGCTTAACTGACTGAGTCACCTAGGCACCCTGTGTTCTACGCAGCTCCAGGCAACAGAGTCTAAGTCTAAGCTCAGGCATGAGTCGGTACAGGATGATTGCTAAGCAGACATGGATGGCACAGATTGACAAACGACTGTGGCTAGAGACATGCCATCTATCAGTTTTTCCTTCCAAGCTTTGATCAGAGTGGTTTCCGCATTTTCTTGTGCGTTGTTTCATTTTCTCATTCTTCTCTGTTGCTGTAGCACTTCGCTGTCTATCTAAAAGGCTGGGAGGCTTTCCCTTTCTTTCTATTTTACAGATAGTTGAAGAATAAGAAGATTATTATCTTTCCATTGTCATCCCTGAATAAACTGCCAGAAGAGGAGGAGGGAGGAGCACTTGATCAGGGGAAGGGGTGTCCACCTGTCTTCCTGAAAATTTACAGCTGAATTCAGCTGGGAACAGCATAGTCCAAGGCAGGGGTTCTCAAAGTGTGGACCCCAACCATCGGTATCATCTGGGCATTTATTAGGAATTCAAATTCTTGGCCTTAGCCCACACCTCTGAATCATAAACTCAGGAAAAGGATCCAGCGGTCTGAGTTTGAACAAGCCTGTAATGCACACTAATGTGTGAAAACCGTAGTGGGGGCCTTGAGACTCATAGTGTGGTCTGGCACAATAGCAGAGGCGCAACCCGGGAGCATGTTAGAAGTTCAGATCTCAGGCCTCATGCCAAACCTATTGACCTATTCACAATCTGCATTTTAACAAAATCCTCAGGTGATTGGTTAGCACATTAAAGTTTTAGAAGCACCGGCATTGAGTCGAGGATGCTAATGCCATATCAGGGAACAGGAGTGAACGGGATTTCAATGAGGTTTTTAGCCCAAAGTACAAACATGTAAGTTACTATCTAAGAAGTGAGGAAATGCATGAAAATGTGGACAGAGGTTGCTGTGTGGAAATCTAAAAGTCCGAGGCACATATTTCAGTCTGGTTGCTCTCATGATCTCAGGCTGACTCATTGGTTAATCCCCCTTGTAACTTGCTTGGACCTAGACAACCGCCAGGGACTTAACTGTATCTTATTTCACTACAGGAACCTGCACTAGCCACCTTTTTAGATCTGCAATAAATTCCCAACCAAGCTTCTTTTGGAATTCTTCTCACAGCAGGGCAGCACCCCCACCCCCCACTGCTGATGTCCACAGAAGGTCATTTCTCAGCCCAAACAGGTAGCGGCCTGGGATCAATAAGGACCAAATCACCACTGAGCATTTAAACAGGTGGCTGGAGTGTGAATAAGTAGTTGGAGAAATTGTAAAAAGGTCAGGTAGCAAGTACTAGCTTTGTAACTAGCAAAAGTGCCTGTACAAATCTGGCATTTCACAGAACCTGCAGGCTTAGTTTGATTAGTTATTAAAATTATGGTCAGCCGGTGGGGAGAATCATGATAATTGGTACAGGTCATAGACAGTCAAAAGTGTCTCTCCCAGTGGGATGAAACCTATTAAAATTTGTTATTTAAATCTCTTTGCCATTTCCACATTCTGCTCACATGCAAAATGACTTGTCCCAATCTTGGTCTCCAAGGAAGAATGCAAAGGCTTCCATTGTTCTTTGTTTGGTGCTAATTAACATTTTCAAGAGGATTGACTTAGATGCAGCTCTGTATACCCCAAAGCAATCACTCCATTCAACTTCCAGATCATAGCTTTATCTCATTAAAGAATTAGCTTTTAATATTCAGAATGCTTAGATTATTTCAACTGGTGTTTCCAAAACTTGTAATTACACACACATTACCCACAGCCTTATGTAGGCCACCAGGACTGAGGGGAGAAAGGCTTTTAGGAGAGGGCTATCCCTCCCTTTTAGTTTTGTGCTTTGGAATAATGCAACCTCAGTTCCTGAGAGCCAGCTAGACAACATGGACTGATTTGGTAGAATTTGGTAGAATTGGCATCTACCCCAATGGCTCTGAAACCCAGAAAGTATTGCGATCACCTGGGGAGGTGTTAAAACTAAAGATGCCTTCTCCTCTCTCCCGAATACTCATTTATATAGTCTGAAGTGGAGTCCAGTCACCATTTTTTTTTAAACAGCTTCCAAAATTCTGGTGTCATTGCACAAATTACCTTCCTCTTCTCCACTCAGCCTCCCACAAACTTTGCTTTCATCACATCTTTGTCTTGGACTACTTGACTCTTTATGTTCCTAAATGGTCCTATTTTTCTTATAAACTGTCCCAGCTGCTCTACCCATTCCATTTTTTTCATGTATTTTAAACATTTTTTTTTTTTTTACAAAAGCGTATTTGATACAAAACATGGGAAAGCACGAAGGAAAATTCTAAAGAAAAATAACAGCCCTACCACTCAAGGATAATTATGGACACTATTTTTTTGTGTATGTGTATCTCTACACATTTTCTTTACCAAAATTTATCATGCTAAATATATTCCTTTGAACTTGAAATATTTTCCCTGGCACATTATTTAGAGTGCCCATGACAAATGATTCTTTTACCACAAGCATTTTTGAATGATCAGGGATGTACCATCATTGTATGCACCATAAATTAGTATACTAATCACTTGGTTTTTGGAGTTTTTGTGTTTTCAATATTTTTGCTATGAAAAGCAGTGTTGGGATGAATCTTTTTGTTTACATAGCGATGTTAACCTTGTCATTTTTCATGACTACTGATGGGGTGGTGGTCCTGAGGCACAGAGGACCTTGGTAAAAACAAATAAAGTAGTCCATTCTTTCTGGAAGCTGAGTCTTCATAAAAGACATGGTTTGCATGTCAAGGTTTTCTGCTCAGACTGGAAAATTCTCATTGACCTACTGGAGAATTTTGGATGCTCAAGGTACCTGTTTCTCACAGGCTGTACTAAGTAAAAGTGTTCTGCAAGCACTTTCTGTTTGTTTACGGCAGTGATTCCGAAACCGTCTTGGTGTGGGGCCAGATTTTTGCTTGTTTCATTTTGTTTTACTTCCAATTTTTCATGGATATATACTTTCATAAAATAGTATAAAAATGAATTTCTAGAAAAATGAAATAAAAATGACATACAAAAAACAAGGCCCATTTTTTTTATTACTAGATTCAAGAGTCATAAAATTTCTTTGACAAATTGCCATAAATATTTTAAGAGCTTACTCACAAACTGCATAGTCAGTTTCATAGCAGGCTAGTAACTAACTTTACAGCTCCTCACAGATGGACCACAATTTGAGTGGCACCAGTTTAGAGCAAGTTCTCAAGGAGATGCATTAGCTAAATTAAATAACCCAGTGTTTGAATGGGGAAGAAAGTTCCCTACCAAAGTTCTCATAGAAACGCAAAGTCAAAGTAATATTTCTGGTAACGGTAAAATAACCAAGGTAGACCGTAGTAGTCACGAACAATACTAGACACACACTGGGCTCATAAGTTCATGCACTATAGTTGGAATGATCCAGAGAAGAGAGCATTGCTGCATGAGATATCATGTAAACCCACGAAGAGTCCATATTTTTCCAAAAATGTGCTATTTCTTGACCTAGCAATGGTTTTACAGGTTTTTTCCTTAGAACTATTAAACATACTCATAAGCTTATGCTGTTCTATATACTTTATAATTACAAATGCTTTACATTTGCCTATATGCTAATGTGTGCTGTGGGCTATCTGTGACAAATGCTTCTCTATCAGCACAAGTGAATGCAGCTAAGTAACGGAAAATGTACCCTGTAGGTGACTTTGGTAACTTCACATTCAAAAAGTACAGTGTTTATGTTTCAGATTCCTTGTGATGGCCCTTAAATAAAAGATCTCATATTTACCACCTTTACAAAGAATAAACAACTGATAAAACAAAGCCAGACTAAAGACTTATTTTTACTAGTGAAGAACATAGTTTATTATTCTTAAAGGAAAGCTGTCAGGTAAGATGCATCCTAGAGGAATAATACTGTGAGTGTGTGACTTACATCTAAATGCCTGAGACTGGGGATGAGAAAGGACAGTCTTACTGACTCTCCCTCCATCTCTCTGTTATTTATGTTTCAGTTGCTTGAGAGAAAGAGGGGACACTCCTTCACTTAACCTTTACTCTCAGATGGCCAAGAAAATTATTCAGAACTCTATGGTATATATGCATACCTCATATATATGTTGTGATTATCCCAGAAAATCCCTTTTGTGTTTCGACTTGCATTTAGGGGACAATGTGCCACTGGTGACTTAAGCTTTGCTTTTCTGATTTTTACTCATTTTAGGCTTAAATGATGAAGGGGCATGAGGTAGCTGGAGAAGGATAATAGCACCTTGGTCCTTATGATACTCATTTCCATTTTCATTTTCATCTTGTCCCTGGAAAATGCCTTAAGCACTTTGCTTTGACTCCTTATCTAAAGTTTTAAACCACAATGTGTCTCCTGGCTCCTTTGGAATCTGCTCATCAAATACAAAGGAAGACAAATGTGCTGGACATTTTTTCTAGCATTATTCTCCAGCCCACCTTCCACAGCCCTCTGGAAGACTTTCTCCTTTTCTCTGCAACCAGAATGGGCTCCAGACACATTAAGTCCAGACACAACAAGTCCTGGAGGCTTCTCTCTTCTGAGGAGAGATTGTTCATGCCTGAACTCTGTAGCTATGGGCAGGTCACTTGCCCATTTGGGGCTTCATTCCCTCATTTCTTTGACTGATCTTTTAAATTCCCTTTTAAAATTGCTAAAATATATATTGATTTTTCTGCCCTAGGAGCAGAGGAAGGAGGGGGGAAAAGACTGATAATGGGGTCAGAGCAAATGAATGAGTGAATTAAATGCACTTGGCTCAGCAGAAACAGAACCCAGTGGATGAAGCCAAAGAGGACTCCGCTCTTTGAGCCCCAGGGACATCTATTGAGCTATGTGTCACCATAGTTATTTTTATTGGCATTTCACAAGACATTTGGGTAAAGGATCAGAACAAGAGAAAATAGGAGGAGAGAGAGGGAAAGAGGAAAGGAAATGGAGAGTGGGGAAGAGAGGCAGTTGTCCAATTTTCTTTGGTCAGTTTCCTTCTAGTGGAAAACTAGAGTCAGAAATAAAAGATAAAATGAAGACGTAACACAAGATGACAAAAAAGTAGTCAAAGAAGTGACAGCAGGCACATCATCAGGGGCTTTCTTCTCTCCTGCTAGTCACCAATAGGAAGGCTACAGTGCTTATAAATCAAGGGTTGCAACTCAAGTGCTTAGAAAATCCAGTGACTAATACGTTAATCTCCCCTTATTCACAGTTTCACTTTCTTTGTTTTCACTCACCCCCTTCAACTATGGTCTGGAAGTAGGTGATCCTTCAGGAAGTTGATAGTAGCCTAACCCCACATCACAGTGCCGGGGCCATTCCTCTCACTGCATGTCATTATGTAGGCATTTTATCATCTCACAGCATCACGAGAAGGATGAGCACAGGACAGCATTTTGAGAGAGAGTACTTTCACACCATTTTTATTACAGCTTATTGTTATAATGGATTGATTTTATTATTGTTGTTGTTTATCTCTTTCTGAATTTATAAAGTAAACTTTATCCTAGATATATATAGAGAGGAAGAAAACAGTATATATAGGGTTTAGTACTATCTGCAGTTGCAGGCATCCACAGGCATCCGTCTTGGAACAGATCCCCTGTAGGTAAACGGGGGGGGGGGGGGGGGGGGAGGGGGCTACTGTATAAATAAATGAATCTCCTGCATCCTGACATAAGAAGGAATGATAGGAATTGTGTGAACAAAAGAGCATATTTCCCACATGAAGGGGCAGCTACCACTCAGCTCCAGGGGGCTCCTGCATTGGTAAGTCAATGAGCCCAGTGTTGCCAGCTGTTGTGATATTTCAAGAGAAACCACATATCAGGATTTGTGTTCAAAATGTTCCAATTTTCAAAACATTCTTTAGTTGCTGTGGACATGTGTGTTTTGTCCCTACTCCTAAGGAAAAAAGGAAAGAAGTCAAGAAATGGAAATTAACTCTCACATTAATTCTCGTTTGGTATAGTCAATAGTGCTTATATTATTTTCATGTTTTTCATATATGGACATTTTGCTCTTGGAGATTTAGAAATTCCTGAAGGGCAATCACCATGCATTCCATTTCTTTATGCTCTGTATGCATTCACCTACATAGACTAGAGTTCAGGTTTCATTAAAAAATGCGATGGAGCACCTGGGTGGCTCAGTCGGTTGAGAATCCGACTCTTGATTTTAGTTTAGGTCGTGGTCTCCCAGTTTGGGGGATTGAGTCCCACACTGAGCTATATGCTGACAGTGTAGAGCCTGCTTGGGATTCTCTCTCTTCCTCTCTTTCTCTGCTCATTCCCTGCTCATACATATTCTCACACTTTCTCTCTCTCAAAATAAATAAATAAACATTTTTTTAAAAATTTGATGACTTAATTAAAATAGCCTGGTAATGCCTTTCTTCTCTGTTTCTCCCTCTAGTGGAACAAAAAAATCTGTTATTACATAGGTTTATGTGGCCATCTTTTATCATCAAAGTAGAAAATGATGGTATGAAACAAATTTATCCTCCAAGTGTTTCTTTTAAAAACACTGGTTCCCAAGTCCCTAATTAAAGGCTTCAACATTTCAGAAGCGATTTCCAATATACCCCAAAAAGGAAGAGTAATGAGGTTCCATAAGCCAATTCAATTTCTGAAATTTACCTTAATATTATGATATTCCTGATAAGGAGTCAGCAAATGTCTTCTGTAAAGGTCTAGAGAGTGACTATTTTAGGTTTTGTGGCTCTGTGGATGAGCTACTCCACTCTGCTCTTATAGCACAAAAGCAGCCACAGACAAAATACAGACTGATGAGAGTAACTCTGTTCCAATATAACTTTATAGAAACAGGCAGCAGACAGAATTTGGCCAGTAGGCCATACTTTGCCCACCCTCCCCTATAGGGAAAATCTTTTCTTAACCTTCATTCTCTGAATAACTGCTTCCATTTCAAATTTATTTCCCAGTAGAGACAGTTTCCTTTATTTAACATCCTCTCCTGCTCCTGCTTAGAACTGCCCCCTTCCTGATAATCCTGTGCCATTCTTAGGTCCAGTCATCCCTACCTCTGATATCTGCAAACCATTACTCTTTCCAATGACAAGTTCAACCACAATTCAGTTTTCACTGATTTTGTCTCTCATTTGATTGTTGAAAATAGTTTCCAAATTGGTCTTTCTGTATCCTACCATGCCTCCAGTATAGTCTACTTAGATATACTGATTTTTTTTTTTTTTTTTTACTCTGGAAGCTATAATTTTGTCACTCCTTGTTCAGACATCTTCTATGACTCTCTGTTGGTCACAGAAATAAGCTTCAGACTCCTCAGTAAGACATGCCTGCCATCAGAATTTTCTAGCTATGTACACATCCAATCATTGATCTTATATATCCTATACTCAGCCAATCCAGAATCTTTACACTGTTATGTGCTTTGGTTGTGCTAATCCTTGTATGGATCCCAAACTCAGATAATTCTCAGTTTGCTTTAAGACCAGTTCAAATGCCACCATCTTCAGGAAGTGTCTTAGGTTCTTCTCCATCAGAGCTATCCTTTCTTTCATCTATATTCTAAAACTTTGTGCCTTAAAATGCTTATTACCCTCAGTCTTAAACTACATGGGGACAAGACCAAGAACCCATCACCACAAGAAACAAGACCTGAATCAGCAATCCTACTCATAGAGGACATCATTATCGAAAGCTAATATTTATCAACTGCCTTCTATTGGCACTATAAAACTTGGTGTTTTACATATTTATAAGTATTCAATCATTTAATCCTTACAACCACATATTTTACAGTTGAGCAAACCAAATAGATTGTATAATGTTTATTTTATGGATAAGGAAGCAGTCACAGAGTTTCATGGCTACTTGGTTGCAGAGGATACCAAACTCAAAAGGGCAGCTTGGGAGCCTGAACTTTAGATTCTTCATTCAACCATCTCTCAAAAGATTTTACAGGATATACATTTTACAGAATTTGAAATATATACTGCTGTTTTTGAATAGTGATTGTAATAATTGTATCTATGCCTTAGTGGCATCTCCTTGGTCAGAATTATGATGTAGAGTAAAACCTTGGGCTGTGAGTGTTCCATAAGATAAGCAAACATTTCTAATACATTTTAACTTGGAAAATGAGTGATGTCTTGCAATATGAGTAGTCCATGATGCTGAACGTCACATGATCACAAGTGAGCCAATGGCTCCTTTCTCTCTCTCTCTCTCATTGAGAAATTGTGGGTGACTATCTCCCATGCTCAGATGTTCTGTCTCAGGCCACAGTGTTTGGCAGAAATCAGTGATTTTTCAGAATGTTGGAAGGTGCCCACAACTGGCACTAGTGTATTTTTTGTCACTTCAAAGCACCAATGGACAGTCCTTTGCTTTTCCATACAAGAGTGAGCTTAGGAATGCTTTGCTTCATTCTAGTTAAGGCTTCCTGCAGATATATACCCTTTCCTCTGAGCCTTATACTGTATGTAATGAAACTGGCAATATGACAACAGTTTATTAATACTGTACTGTGTCAACTTCCGTTGGTGATAGTGAAAGCTATCCTACACAATAACCCTCTTCTCTCATGTCTCCCTCACACCAGCCACAAAGGTTTTCAAAAGTAAGTGCAGGTTAATTTATTTATTTTTCTGTATATTTTGTATTTTATTATTTGTATTATATTACAGCATCATTGTACAGTATCATGTGTCATACGGTAATCATGTTTATATGAATATTTTTGGGTTGTGGAACGAATCATCTGAGTTTCCATGATTTCCTACGGGGAAATCTGCTTTGATATACAGGTGCTTTGGATTAAAAGCATGTCTCTGGAATGAATTATGCTCGTAAAACAAGGTTTTACTGTATTTGATATGGGGTACATTTGTTCAGAAACAAAACCCTCAGGAATAGAATTTTTGTTGAAAACTACAATCTGTTCTATAGTGTTCTCCTTGATTATTTCTAAAATAGTTATGTTTTTTCAAAATTTAAAAATCCCATCTAACTGGCCTTTACTTTTATTAACTTTACAAGTTAAATTACGTTTTTCCATTTTCATCCAAACTTCAGGTTTGGATATGATTTTTTTTATATTAAAGCAAAGTCCATTTAATATTAAAGCAAAGGTCGTCTCCTATTCATCTATAAACTTACAATATAGTTTGTTCTCTTCATGGAGAGGAGTAGGAAATCACTAGCAAGTATTCTAGAACCCATCTATAAATAAAAGTTGGGTTTTGCCATGTTTCTAAACACAGATCTGCTGAGTGTTTTGGGCAATATTAACTTACCTACATTGATGTATCATGCCTTGATATAGAGACCACAAAAGCAAGCTCAAAAAAACAATTAAAAACCCTAGTATATATACACATATACACACACATATATACACATATATATATACACACATATATACACACATATATATATATATATATATATACACACACACACACACACACACACACACACACACACACATAAATAAAATCTTGGAGAGTCATCACATCTGCCTTGATCTGTATGTCACTGGACTGGGTAAGGTGGATTCGAGATATCTCTTCTGTGTCCACAATAATCTTTCCTTTTGATGGTGACTAGATCTTTCTTTTCCCTTTTGTCTTGGGCTGTTGATGCCTCAGACTCTTCCTTCATGCTTTGGTAGGTACAGAAAAGAGTCCAGAATGAATAGCGGGTGAGGACCAGACACTGATGAGGAGTGCATCATCAGTTTCTTAGGGCTGCTGTCACAAAGGAACATAGACTGGTGGATGAAAACAATAGTTTATTCTCTCACGATTATGGTAGACAGATAACTAAAATCAAGGTATTGGCAAGGTCATTCTCTCTTCAGGCCTCTAGGTGAGGATCATTCTTTGCTTCTTCTACTTCCTTATGGCCTCAGGTGTCGCTTGGCTTGTGGTAGCATCACTCCTATCTCTGTCTTCACATGACCATCTCCTCCCCATGTGTCTCTGCCTCACATAGTGTTCTCCTCCTTCCACAGGAATGCTAGTCAGATTTCATTAGGGCACACCCTAATGACCTCACTGAACTTGACTGCATCTGCAAAGACTGTATTTCCCAGTAGGATCTTATCACAGGAATTAGGATTTCAACATACCACTGTGTGTGTGTGTGTGGCGGGGGGCGGTGTTAAACTTAACATATAACAAAGGGTCAGACTCCTCTCCCTTTCTTCCTGCCCCCATAGGCCAACATGAGGAAGACAAAGAGGGTAGACTATCCTCCAGGAATTTTAAGCAAAAAACCCTAGTCTTTACAACTCCTTCCTCCTTGACACTGTCTCTTTCAGAACCAATCCTGCTCTCTATTTCTCTCTCAGCCTTTGCTTATTGCCCAGAAACCACCCTGAACTGCAAGAATAGTTATGGAAAATATTCATGTTATCCTTATTCTTTCTGATAACCAGATACTCCTCTATTATGCTAGGATGAGTATGGAAGTTCCCCCAAAAATTAAAAATAGATCTACCTTATGACCCAGCAACAGCACTGTTAGGAATTTACTCAAGGGATACAGGAGTGCTGATGCATAGGGGCACTTGTACTTCAAAGTTTACAGCAGCACTTTCAACAATAGCCAAATTATGGAAAGAGCCTAAATGTCCACCAGCTGATGAATGATGAAATATGGCCTTTTGTAGCAACGTGGATGGAACTGGAGAGTGTTATGCTAAGTGAAATAAGTCATACAGAGAAAGACAGATACCATATGTTTTCACTCTTATGTGGATCCTGAGAAACTTAACAGAAGTCCATGGGGGAGGGGAAGGAAAAAAAAAAGAGGTTAGAGAGGGAGAGAGACAAAGCATAAGAGACTCTTAAAAACTGAGAACAAACTGAGGGATGATGGGGGGTGGGAGGGGGGGAGGGTGGGTGATGGGTATTGAGGGGGGCACCTGTTGGCATGAACGCTGGGTGTTGTATGGAAACCAATTTGACAATAAATTTCATATTAAAAAAATTGGCCTGTAAAATCAGAGCTCTGTGTGCATGTATGTATGCATGCTGTCTGCATATATGCATGTACAATATTTTAAAAACCCTGTATGAAATACACCTTGCAGAACTACCATTATTAAAAATATCAGAAAATACAGAAGAGCTTATTGGTTGTCAAATGTTGTTAGATGAACAATTAAAATTTTTCTGAGTATTATTAAAAAAACTGGTTACTGGTGTCTGGAAAGTAGCTTCTGTTGGTACAGAGGAGTACAAGCTTTGCCATCCAGGAAAACTAGGTTCTTATCCAAATCCTTTATTTATAAGCTCAGTATTTCTTGCCTATTTGAACTTCAAGTTCTTTATAACATAAAAATGCAGATAAAATTATCTTCTGGAATTATTGTAATGACAAAAATGCCACAATATATAAAGTGCCTAATATCTAAGCATTCCTTAGCAAATTAACTTTCTAATTTGGAACTCTGAACAAATTTCCCAAATTCAAATGATGCCAGATAACCAGATTCTATAGTGTCATGAAGTCTATAGTGCAAATGCAGTGTATGCGAAAGAAACCAATCCATGAAGGGAATGGATGCCACATTTAAACAATTGACCTAGTACGGAATTTTTGGAAAACAACCTGATCACTCCTTTGATAAGGGTTCTAATTAATTTAAGGCAAGACCTTTGCAAAGCCTGCCTCTGCCTCCAACATCATGCTTGCAGAATATGTTGTATTTTCCTTAGCTTTATCATTTGGGTTATTTGGGTGTTGCCATTCTATCATTCTATATGCATTTCTAGATGCATTCGACCTCAGAATGAAAAATACATTTATTAAAAGGCAGAGGGTAACTCAAAGAATCAGAAGAGCTGTGGCACAGCCTGATCATAGAAAAGATGGGAACATGCTATCTCAGAAGAGCCAAGCAGCAAGAGCAGATATACATCTAATTCATGATGAATGAATAACCTGGTGCCATATGAGGTATAATTTTGAGAAGAGATGCTCTGTTTGAGCTAGCACTTCCCACCACTTGTCCTGGGCATGTAGAGCCCTTAGTTGGAGAGTCTCAGTAGGACTGCATGCACTGGAGAAGTTCCCCAAAGGACAAGCTGTTGTTACTAGAGAAAATTAAACGAATGTCTAGCAAGTAAAACTGACATATGTCTAGTGTGTTGTCATTTTAAGAGGAGATTTACCTTGACTTTCAATTGTCATTCATATGATTAATTAAATGCATTACCCGAATGAATGATGGCTTGCCTTGCTCCTAAAAGGACTTAGAAAAAGGAGGACCAGGTAGTGAAAGCAATGTTAGGAAAGAAAGACTCCTCCAGCTAAATCTCTCGAAGAATTTCTCCTGTGAAAATTCCTTTATTTTGATTAGCATTTATTTCCCTAACATGTAAAAAACCTGTTCTAGCATGCCAACCATTTGTCAGATGTTGATGGAGGATTAAGTTACTTTGGTATTTTCATCCTGCTGGCAAAATGATATGATGAAACCTCATCCTAGCAAACAGGGAAGTAAACTGGAGACAGGTAGGAGGGAAGGCTGTGTCTCTAAGTACAGTACTCTGGGAGATCCCTGTCCTGCGTTAGGGAGGTGAGGGCTGCAGGGATGGGCTCCTGGGCTTCCACAAGTCACCCTGAGCATCTCACACAGAGAAGGAAGACTCAGAAGAGGAGAGGGAACGCAAGAGTGGAGAGCTTCCAGGGCAAGTATCATAAGTAGTAATGAGTCTGTGCCCTTCCAACAGAGGTCACAGATGTGTGGTTCACAGGCAGAACATCCACTGAAAGAGCAGGCAGTTACCTGTCCTTCCTTTCCATCTTAGTCCAGCTTAAATGTTCTATCCTACATTTCTATCATTTTTCATTTTACAGACAGGGAAACTGAGATTCAAAAAAATAATAAAATAACTCTCTTATAAGTCCATACAGCTAAGCAGTAGTTGAACAGGAATTCTAGAGCAGAACGTTTAGCCCCCAGAGTTCCCCTTTTGACCCTGTGCTATATGGCCACACTGTTTCCCAGCCTTAATTTTCCCCACCTAGGGGTGAAACAGTTTGTCCCTTATTAAGATATTTAAGCAATCAGCTGAGAAGCTGTATGTCCTGGAGACTGGACCATAGTAATGAGAGGGGGGGACAGTGGGTAAAAGCTTCCTAGCCTTCCTCCAATCACCCAGGCAGGCAGCATGCTCATGGACTAGAGAGGTCTTTAGCTATAATTGCAGTTTTAATTCTGACTATGTACCAAGCACTGTAGGGGTGCTTTTACATATTTTATCTCATTCTATCCTCACAAAAGCTTTGTCAGGCAAGTAAGACAATGTGCATCACACAGCCAAGGAAGCAGGCTAAAGTGTCTCTCCCAAGGTCACATAGCTAGTCCTTGACAGGGCTGAGAATATAACCCATGTCACTTGATTCCCAGTCTCACACTTTTTGCACTGTCCTGCGCTATCCTTTGGGACGCTGATAATTGCAAGTCACTATGTGACCTTCTTGGATGCCAGCCTTCTGAAATAAGAACACACAGATCTCCGGATTTCCTGAGATGGGAATAAGGAGGCCTCCTATTGATTCTATCGCTCCACTGTTTCTCCTTGAAGTCTTACAGATTTCCCTTTCCATCAAGCTTTCTTTACAAATAGGGCTTAGGAAAGGCTGGAGGGATGTTTATCTGTCAGACAGATTTCTCTCCTGCAGAAATGTTAGCCTTTTCACACACCACTGCATCCTGCCTTAAAAATGTGTTGTAAACTGAGAGATGTCTTCTGGGACCAGAATGATGGAGGAGACACCTTCAGTCAGAAACAAGTTCAGGCCACAGCTCAAGACCCTCTATTTAGCTCAGGTGAGGGCAAAGTCTTAGTGAATTTTTCCTGCTTTATGGAAACTTGTCTGATTAAATTCCAACAAACTGAGTTAAATAAGCTGGTAATAATTAATATCTAGCATACTGTAAGTACCTATCCTAGTCACTGCTATAAGCAGAAAATAAAAAATACTCTTTTGTTTTACATTTTTTAAGGTTGTAACAATTGGTAAAGATCATAACCATTTCTTCTCTACTACACATCTATTGCTTTTGTTAATCAATGTAGATGGTGACAATTATAAAGGTTACATTCATATAGGTTTCCATGTTCTATGTAATACTTAACACAGTTACTGTGCATTTCTAAGAGTTCAGCAAACACTTATTGATTGAAGGACTGATGTAGTAGATAGTTATCCACCCTAGGGTTATCGTTAAAAATAATCCCAAAAATTCTGGGAGAGTCTCTCATGGCCTGACTGTTTGTAAACCATGAAAAAAGTCTAAGTGATCAGAAATACAGATGTATTGCACTAAAACGTTTAGGCTTTAGTTTCTAAGTTTGTACCATGTAGCACATAGCCAAAAAAAATAAAAATAAAAGGAAAGTTGGATATTTTTTTTTTTTAGACAGAGAGTGAGTGGGGGAGGGGCAGAAAGAGAGGGAGACACAGAATCCGAAGCAGGCTCAGGTCCCGAGCTGTCAGCACAAAGCCTGACATGGATCAAACTCACCAAATGTGAGATCATAACCTGAGCTGGAAGTCAGATCCTTAACTGACTGAGCCACCTAGGTGCCCCTGGATCACTTTTTACAAACAAATTAAGTCCCCAATTCTGTCTAAGTAAGGTGAAGGGGAAAGTAATCTTGACCCAAATTATCAGTACTGACTCTTTTCAGAAATTTTATTTTCTAAATAATTAACCATAAAATTTTCTGATTTTAATGAACTTTGTCATTCATGAAATCAAACATTCAATTTATCTTTCTAAATAGTATCCAATTATTTGGCATCATTAAAATATGTTCAACTAGTTATTCAAACCTTTGCCTGGATGTTCATGCATTTCTCCATTCATTTATCAGATGCTTACCAAGGAGCAAGAATAAGTTAGGAACCATGCTAGGCAGTGGGGACATAGGACAAACAAGATGGGTTTTGTACTTGAGAAATTTAGTTTTTAGGCAGACACAAAGGTAGATTTATCATAAGAGTATGTAACTGGGAAGAGGCATGAGCATGTATGCAGTTTAGGAGGAGAAAACCAACAGAGGGTGACGTGTGATATTGCCTAGAAAGGGGCAGTTGAAAATGCAAAATCCCAGAGGAAATAGAAGAAGGTGGAGTCCTGAGAGTACATGAAGGGGGCTTGGACTGGACCTGAGACCCATCTTCCAACACAAGTAGGGAGAACAATATGAGTAACAGAAATCTAGAGAGATTTGGGGAGGTAACGATAGCTGTGAGAGTAAACCAGGAGAAATTGCCCCTTGAACGTTCCAAAGGCCCCTAATAATTGCTAATTGCTCTAGTTAATGACTTTGTATTTATCTTAGAAAAAAATTAACTGTAATTTATGAACAATATTTGTGTGCTCTTTTCTCACAAATTCAGGTTTTCATTTGACACCTCAAATACCTGAAGATGGTAGTTACCATGGAAGCTTATGAGAGACCCAGTATATTTCCCCCCTTTGATGGTGATGCCTGGTTATAAGCAAACCCTCTGTCACTCTTGTGAAAAGCTGATTTGCTTGCACGTTAAAAAGAATAAAATCTCATAAGCAGAGGGATGGAACCGATATGGATAATAATCAGTATGTTTATTACCGCTTAAAATAGAGAAATAAAGGAGAGTGGCAACTGTCTCAAAGATTTTTATATTGGACTCCTGAAACTTCTGGACCCTTGGCTTATTTTAAGGAAAGCAAAATAAGGCTAACCTAGCAGAAAATATTCATGTCTGCCTTTTTGCAAGCACTGAAAACTCTCTGGTCTCAAAGCATGGAAATGTTATAAAAAGTGGGTGTCATTATTATAATAGCTCTATATTTTTCTGGGCCAGAAGCCTTTTTCTTCTTTTTCTTTTGTTGTTGTTATTTTTGGATAACTGTAGAAATAAATACAAGGATGTGCTTTTTATGGACAGAATTATGTCTCCCCAAAATTCCTATGTCAAAGCCCTGGCCCCAATTCCTTAGAATGTGACTATATATGGAGACAGCATCTTTAAAGAGATCTTTAAGTTAAAATGAGGCTGTTACAGTACACCCTAACCCAGTCTGGCTGGTGTTTGTATGAGGATGAGATAACCAGGGATAGCTGTGCACAGAGTAAAGGCCACATGAGGACACAGGGAGGAGACTGCCACCTGCTGGCCAAGGAGAGGGGTCTCAGAAGAAACCAGACCTGCCGACACATTGATCTTGGTCTTCCAGTCTAGAGAACTGTAAGAACATAAATTTCTGTAGTTTAAGCCTCCCAGCCTGTGGTATCTTGTTATGATAGGTGTGGCAAAGTAACACAATGTCACAAAGATTAGTATTTCTAACTGCTCCAAATAACAGCAAAAATTCAGAAGTACACTATCTTAGATCTTCTTAGACATTTTCCTGTGATAATTCTTCCTGGATTTGGGAAGCAATTGGCTCAACAAACCAATGTTACTAGAGTGTGGTACCACAAGGCCTTGTCCATTTTGTCTCAAGAAATTATTTCTATAAGTTCTTCCTATGGAAGGAAATGGAAGCAACTGAATCTTTCTCTGGCATGATTATGTCTGCTACTTTGTAATAATTCTATTTGAAAACAGCAAAGTCAAGCCTTTCTGGCCCAAATGATAAAATAAGTTGATAGTGGATATCATCACTACAAACATCTAAAATATAGGGGGTGCCTGGGTGGCTCAGTCGGTTGAGCATCTGATTCTTGATCTCAGCTCAGGTCATGATCTCACAGTTTATGAGATTGAGTCTGGCATTGGGTTCTGCTCTGAGAGTACAGAGCCTGCTTGGGATTCTCTCTCTCCCTCTCTCCTGCCCCTCACCTGCTCACACTCACTCACTCACTCTCTGTCTTTCCCTTTCTCTCAAAATAACTAAACAAACTTAAAGATAGATAGATAGGTAGGTAGGTAGGTAGGTAGGTAGATAGATAGGTAGGTAAGTAGGTAGGTAGGTAGGTAGGTAGGTAGGTAGGTAGGTAGATATTAAGAAGAGGGTCAGAGAACCTCCTGCCATTTCTGGAGAAAGGAGTGACCAAGTCGTATTTACAAGGCTCTACCATCGGTGAACATTTTGACTATCTGTCCCTTCTGAGGCTAGAAGTCCTGAGCATTTAAAACAAAAGAATAAAACCTCTCTAGCAAAAGGCTGAGAAACCAGGGCTGGAAATAGATTCTCTTGTTTGATATTATAATGGGTAGGAAATAAAGAGGTCTTGTTTTTCATTGATTTCTGTCTCTTCATATTATGTTCTAAACGTTTTGAAAAAGAACCAGTTAATCAATTTGGTCCTGGGGGGAAAAAAAAAAAAAAAAGAACATCATCACCAGTGTTAGCCAAAGATCTCAAAATAAGTAGGATATCTAATCAACTACTGACTGATATTGAGGGAAGATGGAATAGCACAGCATCTGCAGAAGAATAGATAACGTTGGAGATGTCTGCTCTGAAGAAAAAGAGATGGGGCCAGAAAACAAGTAAAAAATCTGTGCAAAGGTATACAGGGTGCAAGTGAAGTTGGGAGCAAAACTTGTAGGGACTTGGAACCAGGCTTAAGACTTCATACCATCTCTTTTACTCCACCCACAACCTACCTTCAAGCAATCACCAAGACCTGCCATTTCTAGTACCTCTCAAATGTGTGGTCTCTGCTTTCTTTCTGCCTCTACCTAGTTCACACCATCTTCTCCTTTAATATGGGGGCAGTGGTATGGGGGTAAGAACCGGAGTTCATATCCTGACTGTAACACTTACTGGTTGTGTGACTTGAGCAAGTTATTTAAACTTCCTAACAAGTTTTTCTTATTTGTGCTGATTTTAACATTTTTTTAATGTTTATTTATTTTTGAGAGAGAAAGAGGGACGGAGCACAAGCAGGGGCCGGGCAGAGAGAGAGGGAGACACAGACTCTGAAGCAGGCTCCAGACTCTGAGCTGTCAGCACAGAGCCTGACACAAGATTTGAACTCACAAACTGTGAGATCGTGGCCTAAGCAGAAGTCAGATGCTTAACCAACTGAGCCACCTAGGTGCCCCAATGTTAACATATTAATGTGATATTAATAGAACCTACCTTATGGCATTATTTCAAACATTAAGTGGAATTTGTGTAAAATTGTTGGTATATAATAAGAGAAAACTATTAGCTATCATTATTCACTTTCATATAGGACTATACTGAAAAACAAACAAAACAAGAAATGTTAAGTTATTCTTCCCTCAAGCCTTGTTCCCTTTTCAATCTATAGTATATACTGTAGCCAGAAAGAGCCTTCTAAAATACAAATTATACTGAGTCAGTCTTCTGCTGAAAAACTGTTAAATGGTTCATATCACATTAACGTAAATAGCAAAGTCCTTAGCGACATTAATGAAATCCTTCTTCATGTGGCCCCAGCTTACATCTCTAATATGATCTTCCTCGATTTCACTCTCCCTCATTCCCTCTACTCTGTTCTGGAGCCATATTAATCCATCTGATTCATCAAATCTGTTATGTTCTTCCTTCCTTTTGGGATTCTACACTGCCACCTGCCACTGACTTTGCCTAGACTTCTCCCTCTTTCTCTCCCATTTCCTTAGCCTTGGTCTCAGTTTAAAGACCACTTCTTCAAGGTAGGCTTTCCTGACCTCAATAATAGGGTCAATTGTCCCTCTTATGGATCATTGCCCACTAGTTCCCTTCTCATTGCATGTCCTATGCTATGGTCTGTTGTCTCAATTGGAATGTAAACTGAGAAGGTCTAGAACTAAGCTCTCTGGCATTAAAAGGTTTTAGCACTGTGAGGCACTCAACCATGAGAGCCATCATCAAGAATATCAGCCCTACAGAACTATAACAAAAAGTATTTCTCAGGACCAAGTTCTTCTTGGAACTTGGAAATTTAATTGAAGTTATTCAAATCCTAATAAGTGATATTAACATACCTCCAACAAGAAAATGTCAACTGGGTACAGGGGGTAGTTTAGTAGAAAATATGGACAAATCAGTCACAAAGGCAGAATACAATGTCCAGGGCAATAATGCCACAACTTATGAACCTGAACAGGTTTATTTGACAAGTGTACCCTCATAGCAGAGATGGATGCACTAGGATATTAAAATCCCTCTCTAATTTCTTGTGATATAATATTATGTTCATTGAAGCACACCTCTAATTTTAATTTGACTCTCCATTTAGATTCACCAGGAAGGCTACATGTGCATCAATCAGCTAAAAAACTCTCTGGCTGGCTCTTTACTTCTGCTGCTCATAGCAAATTGAATAATAAAAAAAAAGTTGGTATGGTAAGTAATATTGATAAGAGTCTCTCATAGATTTGGTTAAAAAGAGACTATCTCAGGGCACCTGGGTGGCTCAGCTGGTTAAGCATCTGATTCTTGATTTCAGCCCAGGCCCTGATCTTACATTTGATGAGATGCAGCTCCGAGTTGGACTCTGCACTGACAGCAAGAAGCCTGCATGGGATTTTCTCTCTCCCTCTCTCTGCCCCTCCCACACTCATGCTCTCTTTCTAAAAAATAAATAAATAAGCATTTTTTTTTAAAAAAGAGACCATCTCTAAATTAGAAAGAAAAGAAAAGAAAAGAAAAAAGGAAAGGAAAGGAAAGGAAAGGAAAGGAAAGGAAAGAAAAGAAAAGAAAAGAAAAGAAAAGAAAAGAAAAGAGAAAAAGGACAATAAAGCTGGCTGGCTCAGTCAGTAGAACGTGTGACTCATGATCTTGGGGTCATGAGTTTGAGCCCCACAGTGGACACAGAGATTACTTAAAAAAAATTTTTAGGGGCTTTTGGGTGTCTCAGTCAGTTAAGCGTCTGATTTCTGCTCAGGTCATGATCTCACGGTTTGTGAGTTTGAGCCCTGCATTGGGCTCTCTGCTGTCAGCACAGAGCCTGCTTCAGATCCTTTGTCCCCTTTCTCTCTGCCCTTTCCCCACTGGTTCTCTCTTGATCTCAAAATAAATACACTTTAAAAACTTTTAAATAAAAATAAATAAATAAATAAAAAGAGACCATCTCTGAAGGACGGAGCAAGTCTGGATGCCATTCCAAAATTAATGTCATGGATCCACTAAATTAAGATGGAACCTTGGAAATGTGTAGCCACACAAAAGGACTGCCCTTTCTTGAGGTCCTCTTAGAGTGAGTGGTCAGTGTTTGTGGTCTTGCTGTCTGTGGTTGTGTTGTTTTATTTAATGGAATAACAGTTCCATTATCTACCATCCACTGTAAAACCACACAATTAATTAATAAAACAGAAATGTTTCTGGACTAGACTTTAGTCAATGCCTATTAAAGTGGCAAAATTGCTTTTTCCAAGAGTCTTTATGCTTTTTTAGTGTGATTGACTTTTCACATCCAGCTTTTGTTTTCTTTCTTTTCCTGTTTGAACAGCTAGGTTGCATTATACTTTTATTATGCCTCTATTCTACCTGAGAACAATTAAAAATCATTTTCAGAGCTTTATTTCTCATTGTATGAGTTGTGAGCATTTCTGATAGAGAAAATTACTTTAAAATAACGCTATTTTTCTGAAAATTTCTGTCCTATTGGCAAGTAGGTAGAAATTCAAATGATGTGACGGTGGGGAGAAACTACTTTCTTCCTACACTTCTCACTGATTGTTCTGGTCCATTTCTAAGGGATTGCTTTCTTTCATGTTACCCTTCTTTGACTACACTTGCTATTCAAACTCATTTATAACTTTAAGTTATAAAGAAGACCATAGAATTGGTAAATCCTCCTATTACTTGAGGATTTGCCCTACATTTTGAAATGCGGATAAAAGTTGCCTCAACATCTATATGTTTGGTTCTCAAAGATGAATATGTACTATAATCACCTGGAAAGCCTGGAATACCCAGATTTCTAGACCCTGTCACTAGAAATTCTGACCAGTAGGTCTGGGGTGGGGCTAGAACTAGCATTTGTTAAAAATTTCCAGGTGGCTCTGATGCTGCACTTGTGGAGACTGACCACACTTTGGCCTTTACTTTTTATTTCTGATGGAAAGGACTTTAGCCAAAGGCCAGAAACAGTGCCTAGTCTCCCTCTTAGTTCTGGTAAGTTTCTGGGTTCATTGCATCCTGGAGGTGAAAGCCATACATAATTGGGCTGGTGTGCACAACCCACAAAGATGCTCAGAAGTTTATGGGATACATTTTACCAAGACACATTTCATTTTTAGTGGTAAAGTTCTAGCTGCTACTCATAACCTACAAAATGGGTTATTCTCTCTGCAGATTTCCTTGGAGCCCTCATCTGGGTCTATTCAGTAAGCAGTACTGCCACCTTCTGATTTTCAATTGAAAATGTATATACTTAAGGGTTTTCCTTTTTGTTGAATTTGTTAGGTACTCAGCAAGTATTTATTTTAAGATCTTTTCTTCATGAATTTGTTTTCCCCCTTGGGTCTCTTATTTTCAATGTTGCTTGTTGTTTCCTGTTTGCACATTTCTATATGAAGTTCTTATACTATAATTACAGCCCCTCAGTCTTTTATCAACTCTGGCCCAGGGAAACCTCCCTTCCTTTATGAGTCTGGAGTCATGTGCCAAAAAATATACCAAAGATTACTAAGTTTCTTGTGAGTGGGCTGGTTTTCAAAGATTATTTCTCAAGAGGCATCAAACCCCAGTGAACAGTCTTTTTTGTAAAACTCATTTAAAAAATACCTTTGTCCACCTAACAGAGATTTGTCCTCAAAACACCCTCCACCCCCATATTTGATATTTCATAGAACCCAAAACTATTGAATGAAAAGCTGTTTGTGTATTTTCCTTCAGATGGAAAAATAGACCGTTAGAGTTTGCTGGAAGTAGAGAACTTAATCTAATCAACCGCGTGATTTTTGCCTCATAGAGAAAGGTCAAAAGCTGGCTCAAGGTTATATGTATTCAGTGGCAGAGCTGGGACTCTTTCCAAACACAGCCTACTTCTCTGGACAGACCTGGCTCACAAGAGTGCAAATACTATCTCTGGACCATTTCTGTGTCCAAAGGAATGCAATGCTGCAATTGACAAGCCTGGTTCATGTTCCCACCCCTGTGATCAAGGGTCAAGGTTTCTGACCTGACCTGGGAAAGTCATGCCTTTGAAAAAACCTAGGCTTAGAATAAAGTCACTCTCCTAGATTCATATAACTGGAAAAAGGCACAGTTGGAGCTCAGATGAGGTTGTGACTCCAGAGCCCTGGAGCGTTCAGTCCTCCACTGCCCTAAGTTAGAATTATAGGTAAGGCATAAAAAGATGATCTTGAGGGGAAAGTGATGACTTTCTGCATCTTTTCCTCACAACTCCTCTGACATAATGAGGTCTCCATTATCCTTCTCCCTGCCTGCCTCCCATTCAGTCACCCTTCCACCTGAGTAAGACTAGGGAAAGATTGTCCAGTGCTAAGACTATTCCATACTGTGTTTTCAGACTTTAGAGGAATGGAAAAGAGTCAAAGGTGAAGACTAAGGATGAAAACCTGACCCTTATTTGTACAATTTCCATTTCTCTATTAGTACAAACTAGTTCTTGATCATGAGCAAATTTATCTCAGTGTCTTAATTTTAGCCTCTGGCATTGGATATTAGTCCTGCCTCACAGGATTATATGAAAATTAAGTGAATCGTGACGACAATGATAGACAGATAGAGGACACTCAGTAAAGAGTGACTCTCAGGGTGCCTGGGTGGTTCAGTCGGTTAAACATCCAACTTTGGCTCAGGTCATGATCTCACTGTTCATGAGTTCGAACCCCATGTTGAGCTCTGTGCTGACAGCTCAGAGCCTGAAGCCTGCTTCAGATTCTGTGTCTCCTTCTCTCTCAGCTCCTCTTCCACTCATACTCTGTCTCTCTCTCTCAAAATTAATGTTAAACTTTTTTTAAAAAAGAATGACTCTCACTGCAAAAATTTTTATTATTGGCATTATCACCTCAAAAAAAGGTGGTCAGAGTGACAGATCTTATCTTCCCTACTTAGAACTACCTCTGCCCCCTACTTGTAGTAGTCCTTTACTACATAAATCTCAAATAATTTGGACTGAAAAAGCTGACTGAATTTGTGTAGCCATCAGGGAATAACATGTTGGTTTTCCTAAGAGTGAATATTTGAAATCATCCATTAAGGAAAAATAACCCTGCCCCATGTCCATTTGCAAGGCCAACAGTGGACAGTGGTTTGGGGACTTGGGCACCATGTTGGCACAGGGACCCAGGCTGCCAATTAACATATCCCAGGGCTCCTTTTATTTTTATCCTTTAAAAACAACCTGCTGGATCATACATGACATCCAATCCTGCCTTATTAACTAGAAACTAAATGAGCATTCAAGAAATTTAATTGAAAGCGATACTCAGAATGCTAATAAGCCTCTGGTCAGGAGGGAGATTGATGTTCCCAGCTGCAAATCCAGCCTGGAGGAAGAGTCTCTGAAGATCTTGTCACCAGAGGCAGACTAAGCTTCTATTTGCTGCCACAGCCTTCCTCACAGGCTCACTTTCACCGCTCTCCCAGCTGTCTACCTGCTACCCAAATTCCTACTTAATCAGTCTCCCCCAGAGAGGCCTCTACCTACTGGCTCCATACCACATCAAGCACCAGGCCAACAGTGTACTTTTGTTGGTAAAAATGAAAAAAAGTTCCTCTGAGTGAGATTGTTAAGCAAATAGAAAGGATGATGCTAGGAAAATGAGGGTGCAAACATTTGAATCCCTTCCTTCTCCATGCAGAAAACCTGAAAACCACATATGTCCTCGTCTCTAAGAAAGAGCATCTTTCTGGAAACACACTTCAAGATAGACTGCGTGATTCAAACTGTGCGTGTATGTTAAAAAAGAGGGTTTCCATTCCCAGCAATTAATAATATTAGAGAATCCTAATCACAGTTTGGCCTTTAAGCACATCTTTTCATGATAAATTTCCAGGAACAAGAATATTCTTGAATTTTTCTTTTTCCTTCATAATTCAACACACAGCTGACCTGCTTAAATCTTAAAAGGTGTTCACAAATGTAAATGTAAATATATATTCATAGTCAGTACATTTTGCTCTTCTATAATTGAAACCAAAAAATCAAAGCAAAAAATAAAGCAAAGTAAAATTTCCCAATAGTTACAAAAACAAATATTTCAGCACAGACAAAAGTGGAGATAATGATGAAACAGAAGTACTGATTGGGAGGCCATGCTATTAGGTCTCACTTAAAATGTTTATTCCCCAGTGGCTTTTGGAAACTTGCATTTAGCTGACAAAAGAGGCACTGAAAGTATCATCCGATAACAGATAAAAGTGTGAATCATATGAAAAGTTGAGGAGGTGAGTATTTCAAAGTATAAATGCTCCCCATAGCTGCTTGCCTTGGGCCTGAACATTGATTTAAGGAATCACAGCCTCATCTGAGGCACTTGACTGACTACTTTAGCTTTTCCTCAAATGAATTGCAAGACTTTTGCTGAAACCACTTCTGTTCAATTACGCACTGGACCTCTTACAAGATAAAAAGAAGCTTTTATTCTTATTTGTCCTTTTAGTTTAGGAGAGCAAAGGAAGTGTACTATGAGCATATACTCTGGGGAATGACTGATCTTGATCAAATTTCATCTCTAACACTGACTAACTGGGCAAACAAATCTTGGAAATAGTTTCTTCTTCCTTATAAAAGGGATACTAGTATCTATTCCAGAAGACTATTTTAAGAGGTAGAGTAATATACATAAAAAAATCTAGTACGATGGATCTGGTACATAGGAATGCTCAGTAAATGTTAGCCACATGTATCATTTCCATTATCAGATCAAATGCTTTAGATGCCATGAAGAGCAGTCAAGACTTTCCTCCATAGGAGATGTAGAGCAACTGAAGGAGCAGGTGCATCATCAGATGCAGCCTTTGAATCATGGAAACTGTGTGGAAGGTGGATGTAAGAGGGGACTAGGCATGGAGGCAGGAAGATCAAATAGGAGACTGCTTTACAGCTCCCACTTTACATCAAGGCTTGGTCAGGGTTGACCTCACAAATCAAAGTACTAGCTAAGCACATTGGAGGGAAGCTTTCACAATTGGGTGATAGAGAAAAGCAAGCAAAGAAGACCCATAGTAGAGGAACAGACTTGCTCAGTCAGTTATGGTTGTCTGCACTCTCAAAATTGTGCTTTCAAATACTGGCAAAACAAGAGGAAATAGTCTATTCAAATCTTCCCACTGAAAAAGATAAAAACTTGCACATAGCCAAATTAAAAATTAAAATTGATGTCATTCCAAATGCTTAATTCAGAAATAGCAAGATCTCTTTGGGAAGCTGTCAGCTTTGACAGCAACATCTTTTGTTTATAAGACTGTATTGGTAAGGCCCTTGTTAGTTTTCCAAAGCATCTTCACAGTAAATCTGCAAGATAAGTAGGGCAGGCACTAGAGAAGAATTACAGAATGAATGTATACCCTGGAAGAGTCTTTGGAGACAATCTAGTCTAACTTCTATTATATGCATGAGGATATTGGAGCACAGGAAAAAGCAGTGACTTCTTCACCTATGGCATTGTCAGGACGCAAAAGATTATGCTATGTAACATATAAACCCCAACATCTCAGTGGTTTAGCCTTTAAAATTTTTGCCTATACAAAATCTATTACAATTTGGACAGCTCACCAGGGCAGTGCTGTTCTAAGTCATGATTTTCTTCTAAGACATGACTTTATAGACTTGTACAGTTTCCATTCTGTAAGCTCATCATATTTTTGCCCTTTTAGAAACACTGTGCCAGATGAAGAGAGCTCATGAGTTGCCAGGGCTAGTCAAGACAGACCCAGCTTAGAAATGACATGTGTAAATTCTGCCCATAGTCTATTGCCAAAACTAGTAACAAGGGTCTGGAAAATGCAGTATTTCGTGTGTCCAGAAAGTAGAGGAGAATCAGATATGGGTGGACATCGGTAATCTCTACCACAGGAGTGGTCCAAAACTCAGTTTTCCTGGTGGCCTCTTTCTAATAGTATGTGGCTTCTGGGAATTATCCCTCACTGCAACAGGTGCTGGAAACTGGAGAAGACTAATTGGAAATTTCAGAAAACTCTAATGTTATCTTAACTCTAAATACATTTTTCCCCATAGATTTGAGGGAAATAACTTGTTTAACTTCATTCCTTCCGAATATAACTGACTATCTTAAAAAAGAATTATTGAGTTTCCAGGGGATGGAATCTTTATTTTTCCTTTTAATGCTTGCAACAAGCTACTGAGATTGCTATTGTTAGCCCCAGTGTAGATCAGAATTTTTGGCGGCAAATAACAGAAAATTAATAGATTACCTCAAGTTAAAAAAAAAAAAAAACCTAAAAGGAGAAATTATATTGAAGAGACCCAGGGCTAATGGAGACTCAAATGGGAAAAGTCTTAGGGAAAACAAACTTCCGACAAATGCAATTGGGTTTTATTCAAAATTTGCTGCTGCTTGCTCAGGAGCTGTCCTGTCTTCCGCAAGCAACTCTCAGCTTCTCTGAAGCAGTCTGTCTGGTTCTGTTTCTCTCTCTACAGGCCTGTCCTACATCCTCTGTCACTACCCACCTTTTTCTGCTTTTAGTTTCTTAGTGCTTTATCACTGCCCCTTGTAAATACCTCAAAATCATTCAGCAGGAGTCTCTGTGTCTTGGCCACCCTGAATTATGGGTAGTCCCCTCACTACTAACTGGCCTGGTCTCTTAACATTCCAGTTGCAAACTTCAAAATACTGTTTACCTGGTTTATTCTAAATGAACCAGGCCTTGTAAATTCTATGTCATCAGCCCACTTAAGGATCAGCTGCTCTTGGATCCAGCACCCAACTAAGCACAAACCTATGCACCTGTGCCTTGGTTAAAGCAGTTGGAGGGGCGCCTCAGTCAGTGAAGCATCCGACTTTAGCTCAGGTCATGATCTCACGGTCCATGAGTTCGAGCCCTGCGTCAGGCTCTGGGCTGATGGCCCAGAGCCTGGAGCCTGCTTCCGATTCTGTGTCTCCCTCTCTCTCTGCCCCTCCCCTGCTCATGCTCTGTCTCTCTCTGTCTCAAAAATAAATAAAAACATTAAAAATTTTTTTAAAAAAAGAAGTTGGAGAAGCAGTGGGCATGGACACTTTGGGCAGGAGCAAGGACAGGAAGCTACCTACAGAAAGTGGAGTGGGCAGGCAGGTAGTAATTGATACACCTAATCTTACGCAAGGTCACTGCTATGGTCTAAATATTTATGTACCCCCTTACTACCACCAAATTCATATGCTAAAAACCTAATCCCCCAGAAATGATCCATAGAGTAATTAGGGCCTTTAGGAGGTGAGTAGGTCATGAGCATGGAGCCCCCATGAATGGAATATGTGGTCTTATAAAAGAGATTCCAGAGAGCTCTCCAGCCCCTTCCACCCTTGAGGACACCATGAGAAGTCTGGGAGCAAGAACAGAGCCCTAACCTAACAAGGCTTACACCCTGATTGTGGACTCCCAGCCTCCAGAACTATGAACAATAAATTTCTGTTGTTTATAAGCCACCCATTCTGTGGTATTTTGTTATATTAGACCAAATGGGCTGACTCACAATGCTACTAAATGTCAGTGTGAGGTTTAAATGCAAAATTGCCTGTCACTTCAGGATCAAGCTGAATGAGGAAAGCTTAGGAGCAATACATATGCTGGGACTTAGTCTCTCCTCTTATTACCTCTTACCCTAGATCCTCAACCCTTAAACCAGTTACAGGTCTAGCTAAATAGACACCTCAGAAAAGTAAAGTGTTTTGCCAAAGCTGAAAAAAGTATTTTAGTGCACATTTAGAGATACTCCTAATTGAATCAACCAAACACCAGGTCTGAATGACTAGATAAAAATATTTCCAGACTGGAACTTTGAATTTGGTCTCTTGGGCACACTCACCAATTTGAATCTGCCCAAGTGGGAGCACTACCTGGTTTCAGGGCAAGAATTAATTTTATATCCTTATTTCAAAATTTGTGAACGTATGTCACTAACAATTCTGATGATTAAACTTTGTCACAAAATCCTAAGTGACATTACACAAAACACTTAGCCTCTTTGCACCTCAGTTTGCGCAACACTAAAATAAGAGGAACTGTATTAAATTACTTCCTAGGGTCCTTACAGATATAAAATTCTATGACTAGCTCACCTTACAAATTTAACATGCAAACGTCTACATCTACTGATTACAACCTGAGGCAAGATCATTTTCCTCAATGCTCATCTTAAATAGCACCCAAGAATCCTTGAAGAGATTTTCTTTTTCACTAAACTGCAGCACTGTCCAGTAGAACTTTCTGTGGCGATGGATAGGGTCTATATCTGCCTAATACAACGGTCTCTGGTCACATGTGACTATTGAGCAGTTCAAATTCAGCTAGTACAACAGAAAAACTGAATTTTTACTTTTACTTAAATTAAAAAATGTAGACAGCCATATGTGGCTAGTGGCTACCATATTGAACAATGTAGGACTGGAGGAGTGTATAATGTGAATGACAAAAGGGAAATTAAGAGGTAATGATACTATTTTGATGTATAAATTAATATTTGAAAACCAGTCGGGCTTCCAATTTCACATGGAATTGTAGACTCCTTTTTTTTTTCTTAGATTTTAGGTAACAATCTATTCTGTGATGATACAGACCTTTCAGAAGCAGGGAAAGAGATTGATGATTTCTCAAGCTGTAGCTCTCTGTGTCAGAAGAGTGACTAATTCACCTAGATAAATATCAACACTTTCTTGAAAAAAAAATAGCGATGGTCTCATACACTATGTCTCATCAGAGATTTAAGATATTTACATAAGGTTCTTTGCCAAAGATAGTAGCAGGACAAAAGTGTAGATATAAAAGACTTTAGCAACTTACTGGATTTGAAATTTGGAGCCCTGAATTTCAGTTTTATCTTTGTCATCAATGACTATTTTCTTTAATTTTTTTTTTTAAGAGAGCAAGAAGGAGAGGGGCAGAGAGAGAGGGAATGAAAGAATCTTAAGCCGGTTACATGCTCAGCACACAGACCGCCAAGGGGCTCGATACCACGACCCTGAGATCATGACCTGAGCTGAAATCAAGAATCGAACACTCGGCCACCTGAGGTACTCAGGCACCCCAATGACTATTTTCTTTTATGCTAAATTACCAATTAATGTAAAATTCACCATGAATTTAAAAGCAGCTTTGGGGGAAGAAAGGTAGTGGTAGAGGAAAGACATCAGGTTTTCCAGCTAACGGACTGTAGCCTTCATTAAAGAGGCTACTACTTAAATTTCAGTAGCAACATTTAAGAGTCTAAAATGTCTCCACAGGTACAATCTAACAAATCTCATAAATGATTTTGTCTTTTGTGGGTCTGTAAAGCGCCATAAGGGAAAGCTGATTTTTTATTCTCCAAACTTAGATTAACTTCTTCAACCTCTTTAGAAGGGATGGTATAATTGAGCAATAACAAGATTCCATCTTCATTTCCCATTTGCTGAAACTCTTACTTTCATTTATTTTTCTCTGATGGAATTATGTATTTCTAAAAATTAAATTAAAAAGCTTTTCTTGAATACCAGCAAGACACTTTTGACAGATGTTCCATGCCTAAGTGATACTCTTTTATGACACATGGATCAATCACAAAACAGTCTGAGATCTCTCAGATTTACTCAGATTTACGCTGAAGGATCAAGCACTTTCTACTGCCTTTGAGGGCTTCGCACAGCATGCGGCATGCTATCTACTTCACGTGCAGTAACTTCTCATTGCAAATGGTCTCCTAATGAACATTTTTAGAGAAATCTTAGTGGTAAGTTAAGAGTATAAAAATAAGTTAAGACTCTAATTGTTTGTGGTGATACCAGGAAAATTAACAGTGTGGATGATTGGATGGGCTTCCATGCATGGTTGATTCATAGAGACCCAAGCAGTCATGACTGTCACAAATCACTTTCTCTGTTTCTCAGCTGTCAAGTGGTTGTTGTGTTTTCAAATGTGTGTATGTCTTATATTTGAATAAATATGGTAGTCATTATTTTAGGCAAGTCTCTTTAATTAACTGAGTCATCCATAAAATGGGATACATGAGGCCAATTCACCACTTTCCCAAAGAGTAGATCTTTATACTTCTAAAATACTATGATTTTTAGAGACCTTATGAATTGTCCACTTCAAAGATAAACTAGTTTAGGACATAGTCAAGATGACTGTCTTATTCTCATACAGTAAGACATTGCTTAAACAGAATGCTCAAGAAGAAGGATCTCCTAGTCAGCTAAAATTACTACATAACTGAGGTGTGGTCCATACCTCTCCCTGCTTGTATTATGTATGTAAGGCCTACTTCCTATTTACTGTTTGGTGTAAGGATAAATATTAGCTGTACAAGCGAAGACAACCTAGGATATTATGATCATTATTTTGGGGTTTAGATATGGAAGATTAAGAAAGAAATGATACAGTGTGTTAGCAGGACACATCCTAGGTCCATGTCTTCATGTTGACTGTACTTATTGTGTATACCAAAGAACAACAAACTTTGTCCACCAAGTGACACATAACCAAAACACTGGTTATGTCAAGCACACTTTGGTGTATAATTCTAAGCAAGCTAGTTGTAACTCCAAATTCTTTTCTTAAACATTTTGTAGATCAACTGAGTGATAGGAGCAAATTTTTAGTAAGAGCATTAAGTGCTTTTATTATTTTTTTTAAAAAGATAATCACTTTCACTAGGAATTTTACTGTTATTAGCCCACTGTTTTTGATGTGTCTCCAGTCCAGTGTGAAAATCAGACATCTACACCATTTATTTAGCAACCCTGTAACATGTTATTTTCTGTTTTCATCATTTGTATTTATCATGTCTATGATCATACTGTAAAATGGAATATTCTCTTAAATTCATTGTGTGTGCTGAGTACTTAGTAATATATGTGGATAGTGATATATTAATAATCATCTGTCAATATACCAGCCATATATATATATATATATATATATATATATATATTCACACACATGTATGTGTACACATATGCATGTGTATCTGTATATGTACACATACACATGTATACATATATACACACATGTATACCAGCCTGTGTACGTGTTTGTGTGTTCAATGCTTTTGTATCACAATAAAGTAATTACTGAATTAACAATTCTGATTAGTTGCATTCTGATTAACAATAACCTTGCTCTACCAATCAGCTTTCATTCTAATTAAAAAAATAAATTAATGTTTATTTATTTTTGAGAGGCAGAGTGAGAGTGGGGGAGGGGCAAAGAGAAAGGGAGACACAGAATTTGAAGCACACTCCAGGCTCTGAGCTGTCAGCACAGAGCGCGATGCAGGGCTCAAACTCAAGAACCACAAGATCATGACCTGAGCTGAAGTCAGAGGCTCAACCAACTAAGCCACCCAGGTTCCCTATCTTTCATTCTAATTTTTAACATGCCTTTTTTTTTATACTAGGAGTTTTAATTTAAAGCTAGTGGTACATAGGTTCTAACATTTTTCAGATTATTCATAGTTAAAGGTCTTAAAAATGTTGTTGGCAGAATAAAATATTTGTCTTTCATGAGACTTGCAAAATTATTTCAAAGAAATATGGAAAAGAATATCTTAAACATATCAGTATTAGTTTTTGTTTTTTTTTTCTTTTGCACTTTCAACCAAGGAGGATGGTCCTTTCATATTCTAACCTTTTCAATGAATAAAGCATTAATTTTCCTCCCACTGACAACTAGGCCATTAAGAGATTATACAACATTCAAAAGAAAGTTGGGGAAGATTATTTATTATCAATACAAATTGAATTACTGAGAATTTTCCACTAGAGGACATTTTCTTCTCAATTGTTACCATCAGTTTGGTGCTTAATTACTCTCCTACTTTCAAGTGGGATCAGCGACTCTTACAATTCCTTTTACAGAGCACATTTTCTGCTCAGGGACAGCAGAAAGATTTATAGTCCCATATATGTTTTTCTTTTCTGCTATCAAATCTCTACATGATCCTCAGACACTCAGGTAGAGGCTAGAAGATGTACTATAATACTAATGCATTCATATTTTTTTTAATTGAAAGGCTGTTTAACAAATGACTTATCTATTCAGGGAGACTGTTACCATTATGGAATAAGATCAATTTTTTTTTCTCTTTTTTATTCTTAGTTGTTATAATCTTGTTTGTGCCTTTCTTAGTTCTTACTTCCAAATTATTGCTGATGGCACATAGAGGGTAAAAGCTTAACATTTCAGAATCCTCAGAATTCATTTTCTTTATTAGTGTAGTATAAAACAAGAAATAGAGGCTCATTCAGATTGCATCAACTAATAGAGATAATATCATCTCCAAATAATGGAGATTTACAACATCTAGGTCTCACAGAAACCCAAAGAAAACCTTAAAAATATCCTTAGAAAGCTAAACCCCAAAGAGGCTTGAATTTTACAGAACCTAGAACATAGTTCAGGAAATTTCAAGGAGCCAAGCAAGGCCTCTGGGCACCGAGACAGCTCATAACTTCATTCTTAAGGGCATTGTTTTGGTTTTTCTTTGATGCTCAACCATCAACATGCCAGAATTCCTCTGGTCTTCTCTGCTTCTCTCTGTGCCAGCATTGGGTATCATGAAGTCAAAGGGCCATCTCTGGTATCATCAGCTCTTACTGGGGTATCAGGGCTACATGATCCAGAACTTGATTATCTATTTCCTAGGTAATATAATGAAGTATAGAATTGTGAAGTGTTGCTTTGAAATTAATTTCTGTATTTTAGGAATTAGATTATATTTTTCTCCCAAAAAACTTTGGCTACCACTACACTCCTGAGGATACTAGTATCCTAGGAATGCTTATCATATCCATAGATTTTGGAAGATTTTAGAAAATTCCTGGGAATGTTCCACATCACCACCTCTCCCCAACACACGCACGCACGCACGCACGCACACACACCCCACAGAGTCAGAAACACACAAAAGTTACAGTTTTAACTTTAGCACCTAGCCCTACCATTTTTCTTTTTGAAAATTATGGGCACTAAACAAATACCTATTGCTTGAAGGGATGATTGTTTGAATGATTTTATCTTGGATTATACAACCTTAGAAGGGGGATAGCATGCTGCCTTAAATAATTTGTATTGTTCAGTCCAGTGCCAAGTATAACCTGAAAATTAATAAAGTTCCTGATGACTAAGGTGGGAAACTATATAGATGTTTCTGTGTTCCAAAAGGCCATTAGATGAATTAGCATTGACTTCATGTTGTCTGTCTGGGAGACACATTTGTAGCCTTAAAATACTTTAATGGTTCAACCTAGCTATTCTACTTATAAGAATTCATCTTATAAATAATCCTAGAATCAAAAATGCATCAGCATTTTATTATAAAATTGTTTATAATTATAAAAAAATGAAAGCATTCAAAATATCTCGTTAAATCTTATTGTGCTATAGACATAAATCTATATCATGTGGATATTGAAAAATTTTTAATAAAAAAACCCATAAAACTCTTAATGACATGTTTAAAAAACTCAGAATTAAGATATAGTAAGAAACCATTTAGAAATTACATATGGGGGCTCCTGGGTGGCTCAGTTGGTTAAGCATCTGACTAAGCTCAGGTCATGATCTCATGGTTCATGAGTTCCAGCCCTGCATCAGGTTCTGTGCTGCTACGGCAGAGCTTGCTTTGGTTCCTCTGTCTCCCTCTCTCTCTGCCCCTTCTCGCTCATTCTCATTCTCTCTGCCTCTCAAAAAAAAAAAAAAAAAACACTAAAAAAAAATTAAAAAAATAAATGTGTATGTGGCGTGTATATAAAAAGACAGAGAGAAGTTTAAAAGAATATATAAAACATATTAATAATGGATATTTCTAGTGAATAAGATTATGGTTGACATACATCTTCCTCATGGTTTTCTAAATTTCTCAAAACTTCTCTAATAAATATGTAATGCTTTTATGATAAATGAGAGAAATAAGTATAATTTTATCATTTATATAAAGTATAATACTAACACCTTATTATTAAAAGATGTCATGTGTTTTAAATGTTAACTTATAGTTAACTTATGTTAACTTTATGTGCCCTTGAGGTCACACCACATCACAGGAAAGAAAGATGTCGTACTCTGAAGTCAAGTTTTCCTGTGAACAGGTCCTTATTCTGTCTCATTCCTCACATGTGACTTGAGAGGATCACTTGAGTTTATTCACTTTATTTTTTTATTTAAAAAAATTTTTTAACCTTTATTTATTTTTGAGACAGAGAGAGACAGAGCATGCATGGGGGAGGGTCAGAGAGAGGGAGACACAGAATCTGAAACAGGCTCCGGGCTCTGAGCTGGCAGCACAGAGCCCGATGTGGGGCTCGAACTCACGGACTGTGAGATCATGACCTGAGCTGAAGTCAGATGCTTAACTGACTGAGCCACCCAGGCACCCCATGTTTATTGACTTTAAAATGGGATCACAACATTAGCTTTTCTATATTACTCATAGAATTTCTATGAGTAATAAAAAGAGTTAATTAATACATTAAACCAACTTGCAAAACTAGTATGCAGTAGCCATTCAGTAAATGTAGATGACAATGATGATTATAATTTGGTTTTGCTTTTCATCACTCAATGGAAAATTGCATATTTTCAAAGAAAACATTTTGGGACCTTTGAAAGAAGCAGTCCTGCATATATGGAGGAAAAAATTCCAAATCAAGTAAAGAAAGCATAGCATGCTAATTAAATTATAACTTCATGCTAGCTTGATTTTTCTAACCCTCAAGTGTTTTATTTAAAATATAAATAAAGAGCAAAACATTTCACTCTTCTCAGATTTGTTCACTCATCCTATGAGAGGTATCTCAAAAGATTTAAAAAATGTGGGCAATTTTAAAGTACAAGCAAAGGGTCAGGCTGGTTCTTCTATTAATAAATATCACAAGGCATTTACTATGTTCCAGGCACTCACCAATTTAAGCACTTTGCAAACAAGCCTTCATTTTACCCTTACAACATTCTTATGCTAGATTCTATCATCATCTTCACTTTCAAGGTGAGGAATCTGATACACAGAAATGTTCAGTAAGTTCCCCCAGGTCACACAACTGATAAAGGGCAACCTAAAAGCAAGCCTAGGCAGTTTGAATCCTGAACCCATGCTTTCCAACTCCCAGCTCTCCTGAATCAACACTTCTGTGCATTCTTCTTGTACCTTGATTTGAAGATTTCCCCTAAAGCTTCCACTGGATTTCTATGGAATTCTTTGCTAGTGGGCCGAGCTTGGGTGTATATAATACCTACTCACTACAATATAAACTCCCTGGAGACAGAACTATTTCCTGCCATGTTTATTGTCACACAGCACAAAGTACAGTGTCTGGAAGAGAGGATACTCACATATTGATGAGTAAATGGACAAATGGATTGATAATAATCCAAATTTGTTTTCCCCTAATTTTAATCTTTTTTTTTTTAAATCCTGCTTTCTTTGGAAGTATGTGAGGCCAACAGGTAAATTTAAAGCACAAATCATAGTGCCTAGACCTTTTTTTCTCTATATGCCTTGGAGGACTTGTGCCTTCATGATATGAAAAGAAAGCAAAATCCATATCCCCAATGTGTGGGCTCCACCTCAGTTGGAAGAAATTTATCTTCTAGAACAGTCCTTATGTACATCTCTACTACGTAGTGAATTCCTTATCTACACTATTTTCTTCTTCCTCTTCTTCTTCTTCTTCTTCTTCTTCTTCTTCTTCTTCTTCTTCTTCTTCTTCTTCTTCTTCTTCTTCTAAAATTTTTGTTGAATATCTAAAGTCTCTTTATTAAGTTAGAGTCTTGTTTGGGAAAGGATGGGCCTCAGAGACCGGGATGAAATCTGAAGAAGGGAAGTTGGCAAGCCAGCAGTGAGGCCATCAAGGTACCTGGGAGTGACTCATGAATAGAGCATAATGTATAAATTTGTCAAATCACTATGCTGTACACCTGAAACTAATGTAACTTGTATATCAATTATATGTAAATAAAAAATTAAAAATAATAAAAGAAAGAAAGAAAAGCTGAGTTATATAGAAGGAGGGGCTGGAGTTGACCTGGGGAGTTGGTGAGATGGCTTGAAGTGTATTATGGGAAAGAGTCTACGTGAGACATGTTCCAGTACACTGATTATTTCTTATCTATGCTTTTATTCTACATAGCATCTAGACAGTACTTGGCACTAGTAGGTGCTCCAGAAATATTTTATCTTTAAAGGCAAAAGGCCAAAATGACCTTCATAAAAACAAGGAATGTATTCTATAGCAGAAGTTGGCTAACTTTTTCATAAAGGGACATTTTTGCTTTGCAGGCCACAATGCCTCTGCTGTAACTAAACTTTGCCTTTGTAACATGAAAGCAGCTATAGACAAAAAGCAACTAAGTCCTAATAAAACTTTATTTATAAAAACAGGGTGTGGGCTAGATTTGGCCCACAGGCCATAATGGTTTGCTAACTTCTGTTCTTTACTAAGCCCCACACTGTAGTTTTCTCTTTGCATTCTTCCTACATACCAAAGGGTAGATTAGGCAGGAGAGAGAATTAATTTATCTATAAAACCGTTCCCATTACTAGAAAACCTCAAGAGAATGTGTCCTCCTGAAAATATGTCAAATGCTTCATTTGCATATGCAAAGACAATACTAGGGTTTATTTTATATATCTTTCCCTGCATGAAATCTTTTCCTAAACTCATCTCAATTTTCCTTTAAAACTCTTCATCCTTCCAAACGTTTAAAAGATAATAAATAAAAAAGTCCTATTAAAGATAATGTGCTTTCAGGGATCTCTCTGCAAAGAGGAAATGAAGGAAAATATTCTTATTAGGACCTATCACCATCATATAGATTGATCTCTGATTCACCAATTATAAATTGGGATTTTGCTTTATCAATCAACTCCATCACTTTTCTTATAATATCCCTTTAGGATATTGGAAATAAAACTAGTCCTTGGCAATTTCTTAAGGCAAAGGGGAAAAAGTATCTATATAGAAAAAAATCTTTGCTGGAAATAAAATTAGAGGCAGATGCAAAGTACCATGCAACTAAGTGGTAAAGTGTATTTCAATAATGATCACCTTTTTACTTCTAATCTAAACAATGTATTAATTAGTGCCCAACCAGAGAAATAGAAACTTGTACTTGTATTTAAATGAGGAAATGCAAGGCAGGAGATTGTGTACATATGTAATTAAGGAATTGACAAGCTAAAGAGGAAAGAGGCCATGTTACTAGAACCCAAAGGAATCAGGATGGTCCTGATGCAAGAGGTGGATCACTGAGAAGCAGCCAGTGCTGAGCTTCCCCCAAGGCTTAGAGAGGAGAAATAGTCCTGGTTTCTCCCTTCGTGTCTCCCACCAATGCCTCCTGTTGGTTGACTCCATTGTAAAGAAGCTGACAAAACAGCCTGGGAAACAGCCTGAAGGGTTATCTCCTTATGATAAGGGGCTAAGCAGAGAAAGAGGAAAAAAATGAATGTAAGGGTAACATGTCTGGAACAGTACAAAAGAAAAAGGTCAGAGGGTAACTTCGAACAGATACATTGACATTGACTACAAAGTCCATGAGACTTGAGAAACCACATGCTCTTGATCTGAACAGAGGGGTCCCTCAGTAAATATTTACTGACTAAACGAGTTAGAGAGGAATGCTGCTAACAATTTTCACCCGACACGGCATTAGCTTCAAATTCTCCCTGCTCCATTTTCTTGCCTTTCCTTCCTCCCTCCCTTTTTACACCACAACCACCCAGCTGTTCAGCTGAGCCATACTTGCAATTAAACTAAAAATATTGTTCATCTGAGGCACTGTCTCCTTGAAAAGTGAGGTGCTTAGTTTTCTGTCTCTGTAGTGTCCATTAGCAAGTGTCAGTGGTGGGGCTGGAGGAGGAACACTGGAGGTGGACACAGGGAACTATCACGTGCAAGGTCTGTGGATCCACTGCTCTGGCCTTTGCTCTTGGGCAACAGAAGAGTGCATTAAGCTGGGTTCTCAATTTCTGACCTACCCTGGGCTGCCAACCCATGGTTCTATATTCCAGCTACTGAAAGGACTCACAGTGCTCTCATAACCCATTTTTTTCTTCCCAGAGAGGTCCTCAAGCAGAACTACTGGATTCTCAAGCAGTGCAGGAGTTCTGTTAAACAAGTAGCCCCCAAAACTTGTAAATTGTATTTTCTTTTTTTTTTTTTTTTGTAATGTTTTTATTTAGTTTTGAGACAGAGACAGAGCATGAGCAGGGGAGGGGCAGAGAGAGAGGGAGACACAGAATCTGAAGCAGTCTCCAGGCTCCAAGCTGTCAGCACAGAGCCCGACATGGGGCTTGAACTCACAGACTGTGAGATCATGACCCTAGCCAAAGTTGGTCGTCTAACCGACTGAGCCACCCAGGTGCCCCTATAAATTGTATTTTCTTTGCAATGAAACATATTTGAGTTTATACTCCCAAAATACGTACATTTAAAAGACTATTGTCTCAAGACACATCAGAGACCCAAGATGAGGGTCACAACTAACAGCTGTGGATATAAATTCATGATATAAATAGTGCCTGACTAAAAATTTAGAATTTTGTTAGCTAACTGCTTTTCAGATCTAATTAGATCACCCTGATTTTACCTTTTAAGAGTCAATGCTAAGAGTGGAAGTACCAGCTCTTCCTATTTATTCTACATACTCATGCATTTTTAATACTATCTTCAAATAGCAATATTTCAAGGCTCTTGTTCATTTGGTAAGGGTCATTTTAGTTAAAAGTAAAAAATATTAATAACACTACTTAATGGGGCTCCTGTATAGAACAATGGGTTACAGTACATGGAAAGCAAATAGATTAATAAAGGCCTGATTGTCAGCCCCTCATCAGTGTAGAACCTCTTTCCCTACTCAGGATGACACCCCCATGACATGGGCATACCCATGTGACCCACAGATCCAGTGAGGGTCATAGTGTTAATCTATATACTCAGCATGAAGAAATCTTTATTCCTTTATTACTTCCTTAAACAGAATTATAAAAATATTTTCTCTTTCTGTATTCAAGAAAAAGAAAAAAAACTGAATAAATGGACCAGCAAACAGACTGAAGTATGATTAAAATTATATCGTTTTCCCCTAGAAGGAGAACTATGAGGCACTTTATAGTCCATACACTAAGCAGGCGGAAAGACTTGTGTTGTACCCGAAGAGCGAGGTTGGCTCAGGTGAGCAGGGCTTAGTGTAATGGTTCCATTCTCCACTAGATGGCGCTGCTTAGCTTACTGGGATGAATTGTTGTGGCACCTGTAGGTATGTAGGAGCACATGTGGTAGGGGTGAATATGGCATCACCCAGCTACCCAGTCTCTAGTATCGGAACTCTGTTCTCCCTGGTCAGCAATCATGCACCTTTGTCTCCAGCTTCCATCTACTCCCCGTTTTTACACTGTCCATAACCAAGCCGTTAGGTTGCCAGGCAGCATCTCCCTCTTGAGTTTTAGCTCAGATGCGGCAGTGTTTCCCAACCCATCACTTCTGAGGAACTGTGGCTTTGACCCACTGAGAGTTTTGTGGGGAGGGTCTTGCTGAGCAATGGCCAAGTGCCCGCCTGCCCCCAGGAACATTCGGGAGACTGCGCTGTTGCCAATTCTCAGAGACTGCAGCTGGGTGCCAGCCCGCTCCAGAAAAAGTTCACGTGATAGTGTAGTAGCAGCATTTCAGGGTTTATGGAAAAAATCACAACACGCATCTGGCTATAGGCTTCCCCCTTAAAGTCCTTGTTTTAGCACCAGAGAATGTGGTTGCTCTCCAGGGTCCACTGGGAACTTCGCCTGTGGGGTGGTCCCAGAGCCTCTACCAAATGTCCCTCAGCAGGGGAACTGTCTCTCCCTGTGTGGCCCAAGGACCCCGTGGACCTCGCTTTCTGCTTCTGCAGATTCACCCTACCTACCAGAGCACCACCAAGTATTGAGCTGTGGAGTTTCAGACTTTGCACTCCCCCTGCTTATAGAGTCTTAACGGAATTTAAACCCTATCCTTTCTCCTTTCTCCCTTTTTTGTTCAGTCCCTTGCATACTCTCTCTTTTCTCCCCAGCTTGTTTTGGGTGGGGGAGATGCTTTCTGTACTCTCCCCCCTTGTCTGTACTCTCTCCACAAGCAAAAACAGCTCCCTGCCGTCATGGCTTCTCTCTCCCCCACTTTACCTCTCCACACTGCGTACCTGCTGAATTCTCTGGTTCAGGTTATGCAGATTATTGTGTTATTCCTCAAAACAGTTTTCTATGCATGCAGGATGGCTTAGTGTTGATCTGGCTATATTTCCAAGATGGGAGATGCAGAAAACAAACAAACAAACAAAAAAAAACAACAAAAAACAACTTCCATGCTGTTCCACCATCTTGGCTCCTCCCTGTGACCTAGAACTTTCACTGATAGTTAAGATGATAGGAACCTTATGAGATTAGTCTGCACAAAGTTTAAAATATAACCTGTGTGTCAGTGTGCACCAGTCTATAAATTGACCTAACAGAGATGCTCTCTCCTTTCTCTTTGCATTAGATATTCATGTGCAGCCTTGGAACCAATACAGACATTTTGCTACTATGAGAGAAGGCAGACTAAGGATAAAGCTAACACAAGGACCTAAGAGAATAAAATAGAAAAAGAGCTGCCACCTTGATCGAACCACACCTGAAGAATGAAACTTTCCGTCTTTTCAATAACTAGAGCATAAGAACCCTTATTATTTAAGTCTGTTTGTATTGGATATTTTATCACTTGCCACTAAAAATATCCTAGCTAGTGTAACCTTTTATCTCTCTGATCCTCTCTGTTTCTTTTTTTTTTTTTTTTTTGTCACTTATAAATTCAGTAGTTACTAAGTCATTGTTGTATTGTAGGCCTTTGTGCTTCCTGGTTTGTTGGGTTTTTTTGTTTTGTTTTGTTTTTAAGTGTGTTATTCCCAAAGTTTGCCAAAATTTTCTTAGTATAAACATAACAAAATATATTGGTGTTTCCATTTTCTTTTGCCAAATGATACACTTTTTGATGATAAAGGAAAGTAAAATAAAAAGACAAAATTGAGTTATTAATTGTCGATAGAAAAGTTAAGACAGAACACAATTCTTCTATAGAAGAAGAATATATTGTGTTTTTTTTTTCTCAGAAAGTTATAAAACATGAGGTTTAGAACCTCCTCCCCTAACATGATGAACTTATCATATGTTTATAGTCCCCTAAACATAACAAAGCTATTTATAAGGTATTGGGAAGAAAGATTAGGTCAGGATTGAAATACTTCCATTCTGGGATGCCTGGGTGGCTCAGTAGGTTGGGCATCTGACTTTTGCTCAGGTCATGACCTCACAGTTTGTGAGTTCAAGCCCCCCGTCAGGCTCTGTGCTGGCAGCTCAGAGCCTGGAGTCTGATTTGGATTCTGTGCTCCTCCTGTCTTTGTCCCTCCCATGCTCATGCTCTGTTTCTGTCTCTCAATAATAAATAAATGTTAAAAAAATTTAAATAGTTCCATTCTGCTGACAAAGTTACAGTCTTCTGGCTGAGTCCATGAAAGGATCTAGTTCAACTTGCTTGATTTTGTGTCATTTTGTAATTGCTATTTGAAGTAATCCCTGATATTGGTGTGTTTGAGTTGCCTTGGTTTAAACACCAGAAATGTATTATCTCACAATTCTGAATAATGGAAGTCCAAGATCAAGGTGCTAACAGGGCTTGTTCCTGCTGAGACCTCCCTCCTTGGCTTGCAGATGGCCACCTTCTCGCTGTGTTCACATGGCCTTTTCTCTTAGTATGTACATTCCTGCTGTCTCTGCTTCATCTTCTAAGGACACCAGTCCTATTGAATTAAGAACTTCCCCCTGCCCTTTATTAGCTCATTCAACCTTAAGTACCTCCTTACAAGCCCTATCTCCAAGTGTATTCACATTGTCGATTAGGGCTTCAATGTATGAATTTGAGAAAGGACAGACTTTAGCACATAACACCCCTCTTTTTTATTGTTAACTCTACCTCTTTGTATTTCAGCCATATAATTTTTCAATCATCCTATGCATCTGTACACACTTATCTAAAAGGAAAAGGAGGTATTTTAAAACCAATTTACAAAAGAATATTACCATTAACTGAGGGACATTGATGCTCCAAAATTTTAGTCATAATGACCCTGCAAAAAGTTGAAATCAGTCAGCATCCTATTTTGAGATAGGCATTATTTGTTTAGTTTATTTATTCAGATCCAGTTTGCCCCAGTCAATCAAACTACCTAACACACATAAACACACTGTCCATAGAAGATTAGGCTAATATCTACAGAGCTCCATCACACCACATCTTTATCGCTGTTTCTCTACTTAAGATCATGTTTCCAAGGCCTGAAATAATTATTCCAGCTCTGCCCATTAAAATCCTTCCCTTACTGTACAATTCACACCGAGACCTATTTCCTCTCCTAACCCTTCTGCTATTCCAGGCTACACTGATCCTCTCCATCTTCGACTCACTATTACCTGCACAATTATAGCTCAGTGTCTAATCCCATATTTGCTTGTTTTGTATTTATGGGCCTGAATTCTTTCTCTAATACATCATTCTGAGCATCACCCTATTCCTAAATCTCATCACACCATAAAGAGACCAAGCCTTCCCTTGCTGCCTACATGGTCCTAAGCACTGTGTGGAGAGCTGACTAAAGACTTGGAAAAACTTGGGGTGTATTTCCACTTTGGAACAGCAGGAGGCAAAAGGCCTAAATCCCTTCTTTGGTATCTCCCACTTCCAGGTCTTTCCCCTTATGGCTGTTCCCCAGATATTATGTAACTGCTCTGATTAACAGCACAGACACTGTGTTCAAGTCAATTTTCCCTCTTGCCATTGTAAACAATAAAGATTCAGAATTGAAAACGCTCCTATTAACCTAGCATCTAAGCAAGCAGCTCTTCTAATTTAAACATTTCTATTTTATGGAGCCATACAAATATGCTTTATTAACACTATTGTCTCGAGGACTTTAGATTCAGGTATATTTATTATACTTATAAAACCAGTCACCGTTTCCATTTCCCATGGACATCAAGCTAAACTTTGTATGAACTTTAACAACAAATGAAAATTGATTAAAATCGTACATGCAGAATTATTTTTTTTCCCAAGGATAGCTAACAATTTTCTAAATAAACTTGACCTTTTCACTTCCATTCATTTTAATATAAAGGTAAATGGAAATCACATTCAAACAAGTATATCAATCCACTTGGGCAAGCCTAGAAGCAAACTTATGTCTGTGAAAACGAAAAGTAATTTAGTCTTTTTATTAAGATGTATTGTAAAATCACAGTTGTGATCTAATGCAGATTTAGTAGCTCTGTACACCTATCTATGATTTTTCTGGTTTTTTGTTTTGTTTTCTCATTTTTTTATCTTTTAATGGTTTATTTGTTTGTTTCTCCAGAATGAGGAATATAGCTCTTCAGGAGAAAGAGATTTAGATATCCTTTCTTTGGGGAATAAATATTTTTAAAAAAAAAAATAATAAATACTTACTGTAAAGCCTCCATATCAATAAAATCATCTAACTTCAAATGTTAGCTTACTAATTAGTGCTTTTCAAAAGTGATTTCACATGGATAACCCACTTTAACCTCCAGAAAAGCTCATCAGTTTGACATCCCCTTCCCCATCCTACTTACCCTACTCCCTCCAGTGCAGAGACACCCAAATATAGGTCAGAGACAATATAGGCCCCACATTGCTCAAAGAACAAAGGTAGTGGAGATTACGGCAAGAGCACAGATACAAGAGACTCTGTCTTTTTTGCAAAATATCTTCCAGAGGCTTCCTTTGGATTCACTTCTTTCCTTTCCAGCCCTGCAGTTGGTTGATCTGGGGCTGCCACCCATTTTGGAGCTAGATCCTGCTATTAAGAAGGAGGAAGAATCCAGGATAGGTCCAAAGAGGTAAGGGATATATCAGTCTTGTAAGGCCTCTTGCATGCCAGAAGAGGTCCTGTGACTCCCATGTGAGTAGGCCACACCATCAATGTTTAATATGACAAGGAAATATAAGGCCAGGTTTCCAGCTAGCAATTAAATGGATATTTGCCTTGAAGTGGCCTCATGGACCAGGGAGACGGAGCCAAGCATATGAGGAAATGGGGTAGGATTTAATCATTTCAAGATCAAGGGCAAACATCTTGAATCATATAAAAATGCTTATTGTACTATTTTCTAAGCTGAGGTTCAGAGAAGTTAAATGACTTCTCCAGTATCACATAATAAAATAAGTGTCATCTCAATAAAGAGCACAAATGGGGACTCCTGGGTGGCTCAGTCGGTTAAGCATCCATCTCCCGGTTTAGGTTCAGGTCATGATTTCACAGTTTCATGGGTTCAAGCCCCACATTGAGCTCTGTGCTGACAGTGCAGACACTGCTTGGGATTTTCTCTCTCCCTTTCTCTCTTCCCCTCCCTGCTCATGCTGTCTCTGTCTCTCTCAAAAATATATAGATAAACTTAAAAAAATAAAAAGAAAAGAAAAGAGCACAAATGTTAATTGTTCCTGCAGGGTACTTTCCAGGGTACCTCACAGTAACCTTCGAGCTGTGATGAGAACTTCTAGAATCTACAGTTTTCTCTCATTTGTGATAGCCTCTGGTACCTGTGCCCTATATGCAGGGCCATACCCAGATAATGATGGCCACCTATTGCTGCTGGACCAGGAAGATGTGGAGAACAGAGACATTCACCGTGATTCTTTCCTGACGCCTGGAAGTGACTCACACTGTTTCACCCTCCTAAAAGATCTGCCCACATCACCTTAACCTAACAAAATCCTTCCTTCACTTCAAAACTTACATCCTCATTGATGGTTTCTCTGACCTTGCTCTCATAGTTGGAATGATGCTGGCATGGTGCAGTAAGTTTTCACTAAATAACTAGCTACCAAGTACCACAAATTGGGATACGTTCAAAATACAACAATGTATGATTCTTAGTTACCCTCAAGCAACTTACAGTCTAGTGAAGTTGATTGACAAAGAAATTGACAGTCACATCATACCACAGTAAAGTCACTCATAAACTTTCAGAGGAGGGCTTCCTCAAAGAGAATAAATCTTGAGCTCAAATCCTCTCCCCCAAGTGCCTATATTTATAGTTATTCATCCAATAGAATAATTAATCACTTTCAATCCAGAGATATCTCTCCAGGCTTTGCTGAATTGCTATTTAAATTTCTCATTTGTATTTAACTTTTCACATTATCTTCTTAGATGACCTCAAATAGCCATTCCAACTCTGAGATTTTATAATACTATATTTTACCATCTTGACAGTGCTGTAAATTCCCACAAGGCAGAGGCTTCTTTCCATAACTGCCTTGGCTTTTCCAACAAACACACAGCATCAATTCCTGGGATGTAGCTAACACTCTGCTTTCCTGTTTTGTTTTGTTTTGTTTTTTTATTGAAAAAATGTATGCATGTACATAGGAGTCAAGAAAACTATTATTCAAGAGTGGCTGTAACAATTACAGATTGTGCTTTTTTTAGAAAATTTGGTTATCTTTTATAAACCTGCATTTCCCACATTTAAAATGAAAATAGCAAATCCTACATTGCAGGATTGTTGTAAACATTTTTTTTTTAATTCATAATAAAATATCTAGCTCTCTGCCTGGTATACAGAAATCCTAAAGCATGATCTTTAACTTATCTCAAGCATTTAACTATAGTCAGAGAGACCTGAATTCAAATACTGTCTCCTCTAGCTACAGATAGTATGACAGTGGGCAAATTATATACCCTCTGTAAACCTAAACATTTTCTTTGATAAAATGGAAACAATAATGATAGAATCCACTTGCTGATATTTTTGTAAAGATACAATGAAATGATTTTTGTAGAACACTTAGCAAAGTGCCAAACACATAGAAAACACTCAATAAATGTCAACTTTTAAGATTCTTTTCTGTTAACTAGATTTAGGGACATAATGTGTGAACTCCCAAGATATAATATGGAATCACATCATTTATCCAAAGATCCATTTTGGACACATTGTCCTGGAGGTACCTAAGTCCTAACTTAAGAGTAGGACAAGTCTCTCAAGTGGGGCACCTGGGTGGCTCAGTCAGTTAAGCATCTGATTTTGGCTCAGGTCATGATCTCAGAGTTCATGGGTTCAAGCCCTGTGTCAAGTTCTGTGCTGACAGCTGGAGCCTGGAGCCTGCTATGGATTCTGAATCTTGCTCTTTCTCTACCCCTCCCCTGCTCATGCTCGGTCTGTCTCTCTCTCAAAAATAAATATTAAAAAATTTTTAAAAGTCAACAGCAGTAATATTGCACCATAACAAAAAAATAATATTGAAAATATTGCACCAAACATTTTCGACTGCTGCTTCACTGACAACTAAACCTACCAATGGTTGTGTGTTCACTAAGCAAGGGCTTAACAAGCTAAGAAGGCTAATGAATGTAAAGATGAAGAGGAAAGACACAAATCCTGTGTTTTTATTGCTCATGGTCTCCCTAAGGAGTGAGACATACAAACAGAATATTTGTTTCTCTGTTCAGAAACAAAGCACAATAAAAAAAAAAAAAAGAAGCTCCACTTGAGATGATGCACTTGAAGTCAGTCTTGAAGGCAGAGTGAGGGTTTACCAGGCAGAACAGGTGGAAGAGGAAATGACAGGCTTATAGAACCTAAGACCACAAAATGGTCCAAGAAGGCAAAGGGAAATGTTGGAATTGTTTTTGTGTTGGTCCTATGGATGTAAATTGGAGAGACACTAGAAGAGAAGAAATAGCCAACTTATCTAGGAACTCCACCTAAATTTCAGTAACTCCTGGTATTTTTGGAATTACAAATTTATTTCAATTTACAGTGAGTGTTATGCATCCTCTCTTTGGGAAGACACACACACACACACACACACACACACGCATACACACACATTTCTATAAAATATCCTGAATACTGGACAAGGTGGGAAGTATAGTCTACAGCCAGGAAAACATTTGTTTTTAGTCTGTTATAAAAGCACATGGAGTATCAATGGGATGAAATAGTAATGGGTATAGGGACTAGTTCTCCAAAATCAATCAATCATTTTTTGTTTTGTTTCTTTTTCTTGGGAGACTGGCCCAGTTCTCATTTCAACAGCTACAACTCCTCCATAGAACACAAGAGTGCTTTCAGAGAAAATTACTCAATCTTTGGGTTTACAGATAAGACATATGGCTCCACTTTAAGATAATCATCAAAATCCTACCCTTTGGCCACAGTTATTGATTCAGGGGAGGGCATGAGACACATGTTTGACCAAGTGATTTACTGAAAAGTTTTTCTGAAGGCTTCCAGGAAATAAGCATCCTGGATTTTCTGGGAGGGTTTCCAGAAACAAATTGCACAATCTCTGTCTTTTCCTCTATATGGTTAAGGACATAGTATTTCCAGGGGTTACTGCCAGCCATATTCTGTGAATGTGATAGGGAGTCCAGCCATATTCTGTGAATGTGATAGGGAGTCAAGCTTTACAATTAAGCTGGTACCATGGAAAGAAGAATGAAGAGGTTGAAAGAAACATGGCTTTTATTGATACTTTTGAGTCCCATAATCAATATAGCACTGATATCCACCTACCACTGGGCCCTTTTGATGGTAGCCACTAAGTCCCTTATGTGGTTAAATGAAACTGAATTAGATTTTGATTGGTTGCATCCAACAGTATCCTAAACAATACTTTGCCAAAAACAAAACAAAGAAGGATAGATACTCTATTTGCCAATACAGAACCCAACGCAGTGCTTCCTTTGCACTCTGCCTTGTCCCTCTCTCTTTTGGTGCCTCTGCTCTGCCCACACTGCAGGATCTCAACTCTCAGTACTTAATTCCATCTGTCTCAACAGAGATGGGAGTGTATTAGGAGGGCTTTATGCCCTGCATTTATTCAGCTGTTTCATTTGTTTGTCTTAATAAACAAACCTTCCTCCTGCTAACACTAACATTCTCTTAAAACTCAACTCTATAAACTTCCAACTAGTAGATAAACAAGTCCTAGAGATCGATATGCAACATAGTAATTATAATCAACAACAGTGTATTATAAACTTCAAAGTTGCTAGGAGACTAGGTCTTAATTGTTCTCAACAGGCACAAATAATAATCATGTGACATGATAAAAGTGTTAGTAACACTACTATAGTAATAATAATATGTAAGTGCATCAAACCATCACATGGTATATCTCAAATCTATGCGATGTTATATGTCAATAACATCCCAATTAAAAAAAACACACAACTCTAGGGTTTACAATATTAATGATCTCTGCCTCTTTGCTCACTCTTCAAAACTGAAAAGTTTTGGGGCGCCTGGGTGGCTCTGTCAGTTGAGCGTCCGACTTCGGCTCAGGTCATGATCTCACAGTCTGTGGGTTCGAGCCCCACATCGGGCTCTGTGCTGATGGCTCAGAGCCTGGAGCCTGCTTCGGATTCTGTGTCTCCCTCTCTCTGGGCCCCTCCCCTTCTCATACTCTGTCTCTCTCTGTCTCAAAAATAAATAAAAACATTAAGAAAAAAATTAAAAAAAAACTGAAAAGTTTTTCTTCTTCATACTTAGATCTGAATCAAGAATCCCAGTGGAAAGTGAAAAATTCTCTCATAGGGATATGGAGATGGGGAGGAAAACATTCTACCATCATAGTGTTTGCAATTTTTTCAGAGTCCCCCAAATGCCAAGGAACTTGTAAGAATCCCTATGTTTAAGCTAGAAATACTTGCATTACGTGTTGAGGAACTACCGAAGGAGTTTAAGGAAAGATACACCACAACCATATTTGTGTTTTTCAAAGATAACCATGGAGGAATGTTGCTAAAATATGTTCAAGTAGAACTCTCCCACATCCGACATTTTATTTTTGTGCCTGGAAATTGACTTATCATTATTCATTCTTGTGAAAGACTTGTCTCCTCCCCATCCTTCTCCCTCTCATTCTCCCTCTTCCTTTCCCTCTATGTCTTCATGTTCATGCACCTTGGCCCATTCCTTCATAGTACCATCAACATGCATATAAAAGTTTCTTCTGAGTTTGACTACACCTGTGAGACAATTCGGTGGAGTATTTTAGATATATCACCACTTAAAGGTTTATACTTTTATCTACTCATACTTAGAGCAGCCTGCATAGTAATAGGATCATACTACTAAAGTGGATCATAAGGTCCAGCTTATCCACTTGTTTAAAAATGAGAAGCTATTTGTCTACAAAGAAGCACAATGCCTAGCAAGTAAGTTCTAGGATCATTGAATACATCGCGAGAGCATTTAAAAGTAGGAATTGCCTATTTCTAACCAATGGAACTTATATTTTAAGGCAGTGCAACATTAAACCATAGCCAAAAGATAGTAATCAGAAAATATGGCATAGAAGGGACATCCCTGACTTACATAGACAGTATTCAGAATATGTTAGGACTCTCTTGCCTTCATTCATTGGAATGCACCAAGCTCACCTTTTATAAAAATGTTTGTTTATTTTTTGAGGGGGGAGGCAGAGGATTCAAACCGGGCACTGTGCCAACAATAGCAAGCCCAATGCAGGGCTTGACTCTCAGTCACCAAGAGATCATGACCTGAGCTGAAGTTGGACAGTTAACCAACTGAGCCACCCAGGCACCTGGGAATGTACCATGCTCACCTTTCTAAGTGCATGCTGGAAACATGCAGAAGCTGGTTACGCAGTTCCACTTGTTTTCTGAGATTCATTCAGACCATAGGTCACTCCAAAGGGTCTTGATCTCAACTTTCCAAGTTTCCCTTCAATTTTTCTAAGGTCTCCTGACTGATTGAGTTTTGTTCTCCTGACATAGTTTAATCAAGTCTTCTACAGAGGCTGTTACTTACTTTATGACTTTATATGTTCTGTGTATAGCAAGAAGCAGCCGATCCCTCGATCTCTCTGTATTACTTATTGCTGCATAGTAAACTACCTCAAAAGGTAATGACTAAAAATACAACATTTATTTCACACACTTTCTGAGGTCAGTTATTTGAAAGAGGCTCAGCTGGGTGGTTCTGGCTTAGAGTCTCTCATGATGTTGCCATCAAGGTATTGAATGGAGCTGTAGTCATTGAAGGTTTGCCTGGGGCTAGAAGATCCACTTCCAAGACAGTTCACTCACATAGCTCTTGGTACAAGACCTTAGTTCCTTTACACATGGGCTTCTTTTTTATGATATAGTAGCTGGCTTCCTTCAGAGAGACCAATGAAGGATTACCAGAGAGAAAGAGAGGGGAGACAAGAGCAGGGGGTGGGGGAGCTACAGTGTCTCCAATACCTAATCTTTGAAGTAACATACCATCACTTCTATCATATTCTTTTGACTACACAGACCAACTTTAATCCAATACTTTAACACAGGGACCAACTTAATACAATAATACATACTGAGGGGAATATATAAAAATGTAGTCACCAGAAAACGGGATCATCAAGTGTTTTCTGGGAACGTGACAGCCATATACCTTCAGTGGGTTCAGAAATCCTACTGCACAGGCCACCCAATTCCCTGATCCAATTCCCATTGCCCTGTGACATAAGGGGGAATGGAAATCTCTACCAGGTATTTTTCTTTCAATCGTATCAAAATATACACGAAGAATGCATCCATATTTTCTGAAAACCATGGTGGAGTTGAGTAAAAAAAAAAATCAATCTTCATAAGAGGCAAAACTGTGAACTTTCAATTGTGTTATACCAGTAGATAAAAAGCAGAGTTGTAATTATGAAACCATTTAATTATAATACAAATGACACATCAAAATGCATTAAAAATGTAAGATGATCTATTCTTGAGATATGAAAGAAAGAATGACCGGGGCACCTAGGTGGCTCACTGGGTTAAGCATCCAACTCATGGTTTCGGTTCAGGTCAGGATCTTGCGGTTCATGAGTTTGAGTCTTGCATGGGGCTCTGCGCTGGCAGTGCTTAGGATTCTTTCTTTCTGCCTCTCCCCTGCTCTCTCCCTCTCTCAAAATAAGTAAACTTAAAAAAAAAAAAAAGAATGACTAACTTATTTCTTTCTCTATTCTGGTATTTTTCAAATTTAAAATAATACATTTTTGTAATAAAATTAAATAAATAAAAAATAAAAGACTAAGTGGATAAAAGAGCTTTCTTTAAACTATAAATATATTATCATTAGGCCCATATGATAAGAAAATTTGCTAGTATCCAGGATTCCTAACCATAAGATATATGAAGAGTGGGAGGGAAAAAGGAATAGTGAGGTATAATATCTTTAAAAAATAATGAAAGCTAGAAGATGAAACACATTTAAAAAAAGAATTGTTTATCTGGAAAAGAAAGTAAAAGAATCATACAAGTGTGCATTAACAGAAAGAGGTGACAGTTTGACACCTTCTAAGCTGGATACTCAAGCAGACTAAGGTTTTGTGAAACCATAAATGGAGCTTTGATTAGATGCCTAAGACCATCATGTTAGACTGAACCCAAGAGGAATAGTGATACATCTTCAAAGAAAAGAAACAAGGCTCAAATGTTGACTGAGGACCCACATCCAGGCTCAGGTGAGAGATTTTGACTGAATTTAGTATCTGTAACACTCAGAACTTTGCATAGAATAAAGTCTATCTTTGGTAAAAGTCTATGATTCTTGTTCACTAGCTTACTTTCATTTCTCAGGGAAAACAACCAGTTTCGCTAAAGAAAGCTTTGGTTGGCTCCTGGGTACCAGTGGTGAAGCTGCGTGGTAACTCTTGAGTGTTTTATGTCTGATCATTAGGCTAATGGTGACTATGTTAATGATTAAGAGCAAAGTCACAAAGTTTGACTCACTCTGCAGGACTATAATTGAATATTTTAGAAGCACATTACACCTACCCTCATGTTAAAAATGCCCCACTTTTAGGTTTCAGTACAAAATCTAGATGTCCCCACATAGGATGTGATTCTCCAGAAAAGGACATTTATAAGAATCTGAAATACAATATAACATAAAACATATAGTAGATGAAATCAACTATATAAGCAGTGAAACAAATCACAGTGAAATTATAAATACCTAAATAATGGTGAAGATGTAAAAACTAAACCAAAATCTGTAAGACAGAACTATATTTCTACCTATAAAATAGAAGTATATTTTGAAAAGGTCTGCCACTGCCTGTCCTGAAGGGGTTGGAATGTGACTTCCGGTTCATAGACAGCAAAGAGGTATATTGAGATTGAACTTACTGAAAAATTGTTGCTGGTTCAATTCTACTAGTGTCTTTGAAGTCTTATTCATAATATGAGCTCTTTTACCTGCATAACTTACCATAAACTTACTTAGATTGTTTTATTTCTACTAACTAACCTTAGTATCTCCCTTTTCTGACAAAGGTTTTCAACTAACCATCACTCAGTTGGGCAGTTACTGATATGCACCAAAGAATCTCTACTAGGGCTGACTAGTTTAGGCCCAGTATGGCAGCTTAGAAGGGTCATTTCTGGTGGCTTTTCTGCATATCAGTTATAACCGAGATACTGTATCTACACAAAAGCAGCTCAACTATACTCACTTGAAAGAGACATCAACCAAGGATCTGACCCATTACCTGAAGAGGTGGTTAGGGAAGATGGGGCATGCTGTCTTCATAATGCTGGTCTAGATAAATTTTGTTTTCCCAATAGCTCCATAATTGAAAGAAAGCAGGAATGTCATTTCTGAGTTCCAACAATATGGTAGACATCTTTATACATGCTTGACTTTCATTATATTACTTGATCCTTAAAACCCTGTGTGATATTAGTATGACCATGTATTTTTCCCTGAAGAAATTAATGCTCATAAATTAGTAACATAATAAATATGCCATAATCCAAACCCAAGCTTGCCAGCCCCCGAAGTTCACTCTTCCCTCATGACACCATGCTGTTTGTTCAAGCCAAGTAACTTTGCCTCTCCTCTGATGACTTTTTGATTTGCCTCTCCAACTTGGCTTATGGTACACACATGCACACACACACATACACACACACATACACTGTTTATTAGTTAGCTAAGCATTATTTTTTTTTAGTACCTGTTATTTGATTCTTTGCCAACCAACCACAAAACAAACTGTTTGACTGAATTTTTCATATTGCATCTAGTTTGCTAAATGATAAGGGACATGTAGTAATAAAATAATGTCCCAGAGGACATTTTCACATTTTACTTGCTGTTTCTCTTTTAAAATTTCCATCGTTAAAAGTGCCAAACAGTTACAGGCTCTAGATATAATAGCCTCAGCTGCAAATAAAAGACCCATCTTTATGGATGGAAGGTGTGAAAAGGACTATTACATCAGTCTCTCAGCTACTCTCCCACAGAACGCTGTAGTATGTTCAAATAAATGAGGGCAGCAGTTAATAAATTGGTCTTTTAAGATTGCATAAGACTTTCCATATCTGGATTTCATATCATTTTAGAGGCAAGTAAGTATTAATTTATTTTTTCTTTTCCCCTAATTTTTCATATGGACAAATTTAGGCACAGAGGAGGTAATGAACTTGACAGAGGGTCAGGAGAAAGACACTGATGGAAAATGGGCACATACTACAGGATGCTGATTTTAGTGCTTCTCTCTTGCATTTCTCCTAATGGAAGCACAGCCAGCCTGTTACACTTTTATTTTATGGTTCACTGAACAGCCGCAATAACAAATTTTAAATACCTATCAAATGTCATAAAATGTCATTTAATATTGTTCTTGGTTTGTAAAGGGAAAATGAAAACTGATAAAGTTCATGTGTATTTTGTGCTGGTTCAATACCCTAAATACCATACTATGAGACTTTCAACAAATATATAGTCAATTTTAGTAATATGGTAATATTAAATAAGAGTGTGCTACATTTTTTCAAGAGAAAGCAGTCATATTAAAAAGGGTTCTTTTAATGATGCTCTAAACAATGTCTCTGGCTGCAACATGGCATAGGTTCAGTTGATAATAAAAATTGCCTTTGAACAGAGTACTCTAAATTTTTACAAGACTCCAATTCTCCTGTGCAATTATGGAATTTGAAATGTAATTCTCCCCGGAACCATAAAAGAATTAGACCAGAGAAACGCTGTTAAGAATAAGCAAGATAAAAAGGAACTGCTTCAAAGATCCTTTTTATTTTGCTATTTCTTGGTGTCATGTTGTATTCCAAGTCACCATGTTGTTATGGAAAAAGACAACGAGAAAATCCACTTTAGGCAATTGAACATTTCTAAAATGTTGACTCAGGGATTTTCCCCCCTCTGGCTAATTACATATTAATTCACTATGGTCAGATGTCTGTGAAATACACAAGGAATTTCCAGAGGGATAGGTGATCAGACAATGTACGACTGTGTACCAAATGTTTATTATGAACCCAGCACTGTGTTAGGCACCAGAGTCATACAAACGGTGTATAAGCTACAAACGGTGTATAAGAACTGAGAATTGCTAATTCATACTTGATTTCTATTATCTATTCCACATCCAATTAATTACTTAGTCCTATGGATTCCACATCCTTAATAATCTCTCATATGTGCCCATTCTAGAACATCTCTAGTACCATTATTAACAACTATCAAAGTAAGTCCCTAGCTACAAGTCTCCAACGTTGTCCACTTTAGTTCACATTTTTTTTAAAATTTTAATTTAGAGAGAGAGAGAGAGAGAGAGAGCACAAGTTAGGGGAGAAGCACAGAGGCAGAGAATCTTAAGCAGTCTACATGCTCAATGCAGAGTCCAAAACAGGACGCAATCCCAAGATCTTGGGATCATGACCTGAGCCAAAATCAAGAGTTGGATACTCACTGCCTGAGCCACGCTGATGCCCCTATGCTTTAATTTATTCTGAGGAATATTTTGGAAATAACGTGGCAATGATAACCTTCCTGTACTTCTAACTATTTCAGAGTCTTTATATTTGAAAAAAAAATAATGTTTATTTTTGAGAGAGAGAGAGAGCAAGTGAGAGAGGGGGAGGGGTAGAGAGAGAGGGGGAGACAGAATCCAAAGCAGGCTCCAGGCTCTGACCTGTCAGCACAGCACATGGAGCTCAAATCCACAGTGAGATCATGACCTGAGCCAAAGTCGGAGGCTCAACCAATTGAGCCACCTAGGTGCCCCAGATCCCTTTTCTATATAAACTCTTAGCTTAGGTACTTATGTCTGATACTGTACCCAATGGTTATGTGGTCTTTCATGAGACATGTTATATCTTTAAAGATGATGATCATGTTTTACTGGTCTTTTAGATTATTTTTTTAAGTTTATTTACTTTGAGAGCAAGAAAGTATGTGCATGTGTGTGGCAGAGGGACTGAGAGAGAAGGAGAGAGAGAATCCTAAGCTGACTCTGCTCTTGTCAGCACAGAGCCTGATGCAGGACTTGAACTCACAGACTGCGAGTTCATGACCTGAGCTGAAATCGAGAGTCAGATGCTTAACCAATTGAGCCACGTAGGCATCATCTTTTAGATTTTTGACTTAAAATGACTCTGGTACATGGTTGTCAATTCGACAAAGGGATATTTATGGAATAAATGAATAAACTCAAAATAGAACATACATTAATTCCATCCTATTTATTCTTCACTCTAAATTATACCCAATGGTATCTGATTTTGTAGTATTGATTTCTAACATTTTTAAACTAAATGTTATGCTTCAACTATTAATCATATGTTTAATAATCCTATGCTTCATCAACTATAAGATAAGACATCATAAATGGTAAGACATACTCCCTCCACAAAGATGTTCAAATTTTGGGGAGTGGAGAGAATGTGTGTATTAAATCAATGAAATAAAATTTCTTGAGGTTTTTCCATGTGCTTAGTCTGTGCTGTTCTATTTTATACTCATAATTCTTTTAATCCTCACAACAATCCTACAAAAAGGGCACTTTATTATTTTCATTTTAAAACATTTTTATTTTTATTTATTTTTACTTAAGAGAGAGAGACCATGAGCGAGTGAGAAGGGCAGAGAGAGAGGGGGAATCTTAAGCAGGCTCTGCACTCAGTGGAGAGCCCAACATGGGGCTCGATGTCACGACCCTGGGATCATGACCTGAGCTGAAATCCAGAGTTGGACACTCAAACAACTGAGCCACCCAGGTCCCCCATTTTCATTTTAAAAAGTAGTAAGATTACTTCAAAGCAATGTAGGTAATTTTCCCAAGGTTACACAAATTGTAAGTGGCAATGCTAGGATTTAAGTCTCTATCTTAATCCGAATGTATGTTCTACTGTCTGAAACATTCATGATATTCCTTTATTTAACTCATCACTAAGAGGAAACCAAAAATGGATGTATATATATATTACTAACCTTCATTGTATATTTTCTGGATATATCATACACAGACACACATGTAGAAACACAAATAGAGAATTTCTAAACAATGTGGGAGATATCTTTCTTTAAATATTATCTATTAAGAAATAAAATTAGCTTTGCATGTAAATTATACATCTTGAAAAAAATAAATAACTCAGGAATTTAAAAAACAAAACAAACAAACAAACAAAAGCACTGAGAAATGAGTAGTATTCTGCACTGTTAATGACATCCCACACTTAAGGGCAGGTGCCTCCACACAAATGTCATCTTATTACAAATACGTTATATACATATTTTACATTTTAAGATGAGAGTAGAAAATAAGTCTACCCAAATACTGAAGTGTGAATAATGCAACAAAAATAAAATTCTAAATTTTATCATGCTGCAGGGGAATTGAATCAATAAGATGTTGAAATCAATATCATGGATTACGAAAATAATTTAACTCTTCTGGCTTGCTTTTAAGGGGTTTCAGGAGATCCAGGATCTCTGACATTAGAAAAAAGTACATACCTGAATCATTTTTGTCCTTTCTGATTGCTAACTGCTCCCCATTCTTCTATAAACACACATGCACATGGGTAACACAAGTGTGCATGCACACATACACACATTTTCCACGCCCAATTACGGTTATCCATGTCTTAGTGTCAATCCTCTGGAAAACTACAGTTGAAGATAAACTTTGTCCAACTCATTTCTTTTTTATCAAGGTCCCCAGATGTTCAATGCTACTGTGCTATACCTGGCCAACCAAGACTCCTTTGTCCCTCCCCCTTCCCAAAGTTTGCTTTCTACCTGAAAACCACCATACAATTGATGGATTCAGAGTCCATTCTTGCATGGCTGCTCTCTCCTAGAGATAACTAGATCATCTCCCTGAACTGATAATATTTCAACAAAATATTCCTTTCAGTCACTTTTTATTTTTAACCAAGGATAAAGCTGGGCCAAGTCAAAATTATAAGGAAAACAAACTGCATCTTCAAAATCCAAAAATTTTAGACCTGATCCTTTATTCTTGTTCAGTAGAACTTCCTTTCTCTTCTCATCATTTAATAGCTTTCTTAGTCTCCCCAGAACTTTTTCAAAACTGGATCTCATATACATACATATTTTAGCAAAACAAACAGGGTAAAATATAACAGTTGAGTTGATGCCTACAGCTTTTTCAGCAAAGATACTCTGGGTTTAATTTACTAGAATATGTTCTTGATGAGGCAGGATCACCAACTAGGTTTCTAATATAGGGAAGAATACATAAGAATATAGGTACTCCTATAACTCTGTTTATTTACTTTCGTTGATAATGTAACTATTAATACAGCATCCTTTATTAAACAGCCCAGAAATTACTTCCCTTATGAATCCTACCTAATTCCTCCTTTCTGACCCATGGCATCTTGTTCCCTTCTCTGTCATGGGTCTTTTATTCCTACATATGCTTACCAATTCACCTGGATTGTGGATTCCTCATATGCAGAGACTAGAGCTGGTTCACTTCAATAGGCCAAGAATGCAAGAGAGGCTCATCATTAGTCTCCTTTTTCCCCCAGATTTCCACACTAATCCAGTCATTTAGCCTATTGGTGCCTAAGCAGAAGGGAAAACACTATTTTTGAGCACAGAATCTTCTGGGAAGTTTTTCCAACCAAGCACAGGCTTGATGTTTTTGTCATATTTCCTGCAAGAAGGTATGGCCTTCTCCACCTCCTTGGATGAATCACTACTGTCTGAGTCACTAGACAGGGCAGCAATAAGGAATATGTTCTAATCCTTAGGTGCATCTAGGTAGGAAAAATAGAGGAGAATCATTGCTCTGACACCTTAGAATCACATGTAAGTCTTTTAATGGACTGTGCCTCTGTGACTTTCCCCATGCTAAGCCCCATCCTCTTATCCATTTGACTAATTCCTACCAGCCCTTCACACTGAAGATCAATGATGACCTCTTCCATGAAGACTTCTAAGATCTCATTTTGCTTATTCATACATATTTCTCAGGATTCTACAAGTATCCTCCATTTACAGCCATTACAACACATGATCTGTTTGCTCTAATTGTTCATTTTATTCTCTGTCCCACCCACTAAATTATAAGCACCTTGAGTTGGAGTACCATGTTTTTAATACTTCTATCACAACACCCTATCATAGTATAACAAGCAAATAATATTCATATAATAAATGATTACTGATAGATGAATAAAAGAGTGAATTAAATTCAAACTTGAACTGGGTACTGTAGAAAATAAAATAGAATTGCATAACATGTTCTTCCCTGTGAATTTCTTTGAGGTGATATGACTCACACATAGGAATAGAGAGTGGCATAATATATTATACTATAAAGTGCTAAATTTATCATCTTTGGGTGTTCAAGGGGAGAAAAAATGTTTTTGATAGAATTAGAAGAAAATGTTTTGTTATCAAAAAATGCCTTAATGGGAATAGGAAACTGTGACAGGTTAGAATTAATAGACAAGGAAGATCATTCTGCAAAGATGGGATACTGCATATTACCAGGTGTTTGTAGGAATGACTTAGTATCTGTGCAATAGAGCCATGCCAAGAAAAAAAAAAAAAAAAAAAAAAAAAAGGCAGAAGTTTGGGACATGGCAATAGTCAGAGAAATGGGAAAGGCCTGATCCCTCATTATCACTTTCTGGCATATAAAAGAGATAATAATTCCTTCAACTGAAATACCCAGTTCTCAGGGATTCCTACTAGGATTTTGAGGCAGATGCTGGGTTGAATCTCTTAAAATGTATTTTATCAGAATGGGCAAAACTTATAGACTAATATTAAAGATAAAATGTTCAAAGTCAAGGTTTGGGTTTAAAAATTACCATTGAACCAGAATCCAGTCTTTGGTTTTTAAACAAAGGAGATATGTCCAAATAAAAATACCCAAATCAAGTGGACAATATGGTTTATAAGTAATTGAATTACCAAAGAAATCCTATATGTTTCAAAGACAGACCTGTTAATATTTAACTTCTAAGTTAATAACTACCTCCTGTGACCATACCAAAAAAGGCCTGCCATGGAAGTACAGTTTCCAAGTAGTTTTTCCTAAAGTTCTCAGGTGTGGCCAAAAAGAATAATCTTCAGAAGTACTACAGAGGACATATGGGGAAGACATAAAGGATGACCAGTCATGCAACTGGAAGGGCTGGAGCCAGTCAACGTTTCCTCCTCACTGTCCAATAATATACCATATTTCCCTCAAACAGGGACAAAGGTATGGATATTACTGTTTCCCTTCCCTACATGGGAATATTGACTCATGTTTTACTGTTTGTTTCCTCACCAACACTGTGTAACAGGTGTCTGAGGAATGGTTAAATATAGGTATTTTGCTCATATATTGCAAAATAATGAGTGTCCATCTATATATTGTTCAAATAATACACATTACAGACACACCTCAAATTTAGGGCAGGTTGCAGTAGTTGGACATAACTTTGAGTTCTCTACACTTTGAAAGAGTGAATGCATGTGTGACATATGAATTACATCAGATAGGGAAGCTTTGGAATGTTTTTTGGAGGAAGAGTGTGTGTTATATATTTAGCAAACAAGTACTTGACTACAGTAGCTACATTCTTTCCCTTCTCATGCCCTTCTAGGAATGGCATAACAAAGGAATAAAAAGCCCTTCTAGGAATGGCATAACAAAGGAATAAAAAGCCCACACAGGTGGGCATGTAATTTAAGACAAAATAATTCAACGCCCAATGCTATCTACCATAAGGATGAGGCTAATGTTAAGACATGTGACTCAAGTAGGGCCAATCAGAGTTAGCATCTTAGTTTTTCTGATGGGGCTAACAGGGTAAATTCTATCTTTTGGAATCATGGAGAGTGAGAATTGAAAGGAACTTAGAAGCAAAGATAAGAAATAGAGAGAAGGAGTAAATCCTTGGGTTATTATGTTCTCATTTTTAGTTCTTTCAGTCTATGGGTCTATCCTTGTTTTAGCATTCTTTTCTTTGATTTTGTGAGGTACTATAGGTTTATTAATAAATTACTATATCTTGTTTTGTTGCTGCTTTAAAAAGTCCAAACAATAGAGAACATTACAAACGTATCTCAAACCGTTTAAAGCAGGCATTACTGGGGCGCCTGGGTGGCTTGGTCGGTTAAGCTTCCGACTTCGGCTCAGGTCATGATCTCACACTTTGTGAGTTTGCTCCCCATGTCGGGCTCTGAGCTGATAGCTCAGAGCCTGGAGCCTGCTTTGGATTCTGTGGGTCCCTTTCTCTCTGGCCCTCCCCTGCTCACACTCTGTGAATGTCTCTCTCTCTCTCTCTCAAAAATAAGTACACATTTTAAAAATTTTAAAAAATAAAATAGATGTTATTATTTTTATCTGCAAAATGGATAAGGAAATTGATAATCAGTAAAGGTAGATAATTTTCCAAAGTCACTTGGCTCAGTAGTTTTAGAATTGGGAAGTAAGATCTTATGAAACTTTCTATTATAGAAAGAACAAGAATGACATGATCCTCTCGACAGATGCAGAGAAAGCATGTGGCAAAATACAACACCCTTTCTTGATAAAAACCCTCAAGAGTCGTAGGATCACACCTCAAGATCATAAAAGCCATATATGAAGACCCACCGCTAATATCATCCTCAATGGGGAAAAACTGAGAGCTTTCCCTCTAAGGTCGGGAACAAGACAGGGATGTCCACTCTTGCCACTGTTATTCATAGTATTGGAAATCCTAGTCTCAGCAGTCAGACAACACAAAGGAATGAAAAGCATCCAAATCACCCAGGAGGAAGTCAAACTTTCACTCTTTGCAGACGACATGATACTCTGTATGGAAAACCCAAAATATTCCACCAAAAAAATGCTATAACTGATCCATGAATTCAGCAAAGTCACAGGATATAAAATTAATGCACAGAAACCAGTTGCATTTCTATACATCAATAATGAAACAACAGAAAGAGAAATCAAGGAATCCATCCCATTTAAAATCGCACCAAAACCATAAAATACCTAGGAATAAACCTAACCAAAGAGGTGAAAAATGTGTACACTGGAAACTATGGAAAGTTTATGAAAGAAATTGAAGAAGACACACGCAAAAAAATGGAAAAAAAAGTATTCCATGCTCCTGGATTGGAAGAACACATATTGTTAAAATGTCGATACTACTCAAAGCAATCTGCATAGTCAATGCAATCCCTAACAAAATAACACCATTCTTTTTAACATTAATTTTTTTTAAATTTTTATATATGAGGGGAGGAGAGTGGCAGAGAGAGAGGAAGACACAGAACCTGAAGCAGGCTCCAGTCTGTGAGCTGTCAGCACAGAGCCCAAACGTGGAGCTCAAAACCACAGACGGCGAGATCACGACCTGAGCCGGAGTTGGATACGTAACTGACTATGCCACCCAGGCACCCCAACACCAGAATTCTTCACAGAACTAGAACAAAGTATCCTAAAATTTCTGTGGAACCAGAAATCACCCTGAATACCAAAGCAATCCTTAAAAAGACAACCAAAGCTTGAGGCATCACAATCCCAGACTTTAAGATGTATTATAAAACTGTAATCATCAATATACAGTGTGGTACTGGCACAAAAACAGACACGCAGATCAATGGAACAGACAGAATAGTGAACCCAGAAATAGATCCAGAAATGTATAGGCAACTAACCTTTGACAAAGCAGGAAAGAATATCCAATGGAATAAAAACAGTCTCATCAGCAAATGGTGCTGGAAAAAGTAGACAGAGACATGCAGAAAAATGAACCTGTACCACTTTCTTACACCATACACAAAAATAAGCTCAAAGTGGATGAAAGACCTGAACATAAGATAGGAAGTCATCAAAATCCTAGAGGAAAAAGCAGGCAGAAACCTCTTTGACCTTGGCCACAGCAACTTCTTATTCAACACGTCTTCAGAGGCAAGGGAAACCAAAGTAAAAATGAACTAATGGGACCTCATCAAAATAAAAAGCTTCTGCACAGAGAAGGAAACAATCAGCAAAACCAAAAATCAACCAACAGAGTGAGAGAAGATATCTGTAAATGACATATCAGATAAAGGGTTAGTATCCAAAATCTGTAAAGAACTTATTAAACTCAACACCCAAAAAACAAATAATCCAGTGAAGGAATGGGCAAAAGACATGAATAGACACTTCTCCAAAGAAGACATCCAGATGGCCAACTGACACATGAAAAAATGCTCAACATCATTCATCGTCAGGGAAATACAAATCAAAACTACAATGAGATACCAACTGACACCAGTCAGAATGGCTAACATTAATAACTCAGGCAACGGCAGCTGTTGGCGAGGATGCAGAGAAAGAGGATTTTTTTTCCACTGCTGGTGGGAATACCAACTGGTGCAGCCACTCTGGAAAACAGTATGGAGGTTCCCCCAAAAATTAAAAATAGGATTGCCCTACGTCCCAGCAATTGCACTACTCTGTATTTATCCAAGGGGTACAGGTGTGCTGTTTTCAAACGGTCCATGCACCTCAATGTTTATAGCAGTACTATCGACAATAGCCAAAGTATGGGAAGAGCCCAAATATCCATCAATGGATGAATGGGTAAAGAAGATTTGGTATATATATACAATGGAATATTACTTGGCAATCAAAAAGAAGGAAATCTTGTGAATTGCAACTATGTGGATGGAACTAGAGGGCATTTTGCTAAACAAAATTAGTCAGAGAAAGACAAATATCCTATGACTTCACTCATATGAGGAATTTAAGATACAAAACAGATGAACATAAGGGAAGGGAAGCAAAAATAATATAAAAACAAGGAGGGGGACAAAACATAAGAGACTCAAATACAGAGAACAAACAGAGGGTTGCTGGAGGGGTTATGGGAGGGGGGATGGGTTACATGGGTAAGGAGCATTAAGGAAGACACTTGTTGGGATAAGCACTGGGTGTTATACATAGGGGATGAATCACTGGAATCTACTCCTGAAATCATTGGTGCACCATATGCTAACTAACTTGGATGTAAATTAAAAAATAAATTAATTAAAACAAAGAATTTAGTTGTAGACTTAAAATTACTTTCATACCACCACTTAGAAAATTTTCAGGGATGTAAATATGTCAAAAAATGTATGATTTACTGAAAAATAGAGTAAAAGAAAAAGGATATTTACTTTACCAATATATGGTTCTTGCATGGGCAGAAAATTATCACGTTTCTTTGAATTTTGAAATTTTCTATTTATTAATAATATGACTTAAGAAACATTATAAAAACATGCTTAATAAAAATATAGTCCCTAATTGCTTAAAATTTATGATGGTAACTGCAGTAAAAATATCTCTAAAGAAAACAAAAACATGCCCTTTTATTTTTATTTTTTCTTTCTTTTAACGTTTATTTATTTTTGAGACAGAGAGAGACAGAGCATGAATAAGGGAGGGTCAGAGAGAGAGGGAGACACAGAATCTGAAACAGGCTCCAGGCTCTGAGCTGTCAGCACAGAGCAGGATGCGGGGCTCAAACTCACGGACTGCGAGATCATGACCTGAGCCGAAGTTGGACGCTTAACAGACTGAGCCACCCAGGAGCCCCCAAAATATGCCCTTTTAATACACTCACCAGGAAATTTTTGGTGACCTTGAAAGGTACACTGCTTTGTAAGGAGAGGTTCACTAGTTAAGAATTCAATCACAGTCAGCCATGACCACTGACTGGGTTTCTGTGGGCTTCCTTAGGTAGAGTCCGATCCATTTTACAAAAATATTAAGCATGTTAAAAACATAGCAGAAATTAGTAAAAAACTATGCCTACACACATGAAGCCAATATGTTAGCACAGATTTCTCATGATGGAAGAGATGGTAAGTCCTCTTTGATTCACCTACTGAAAAGGATGATCATTTTCTATCCAACACCCCCTTTCCTTTGTGGAACAGGTAACCTAGTGTCTGAAGCAAGCTGAACTCCACCAGCAAAAATGTGGTGAACAGGAGAAGAGAAACACAGGACCCAGCTGCTGGCACCTGGGTAAGACCAAAGGCTTGCTGGATGTTTGATATCCTCTAGTGCAGTCAAGATTCCTACCCAATCAGAGCCCTTTAGCAAAGTACTGAGGAAGGCAGCCACCCTGGTGTGTGAACATTGTGAAAGCAGCCCAGGAGGAGAGAAAGAAAACACTTTCATGTGCTGACCTCATCCTATTTTTCCCCTTTTGTCTTTGCTTTAGCCTCTGCCTTTTATATTTCTCTCTGTACTACAGGATCCACTTCTTTCTAAACTTTGAACGCCATATGAACATGTCACATGGAGAGCCATAGTGAAGTACAGGTAGAGTGAAATCAATGCCCTGAACTTTCATTTCTCATAAAGTGGTCAGAGGGTGAAAAGGAAAGTCCCTGAGAGCTCTCTCTCTATGTAACTGCCAGGAAGGTCCACTTGACTTTTAACTCCCACGGGACTCAGCTCAGGGTTACCTGAGAAATAAAATACATTAAAACCAACTTAAGCTGGGAATAGACTAAGAAAAAATCTTCCCTACTCCAAATGCTATTAATAATTTACAGGGTTCTGGGATAAGGATTCTCTGCCCAGGGTGGTCAGAGGAGATCTGGGACAGCCGGAATCTTTGAACCTATTATCACGGCTACAAGTAGCTTTCCTACACAAATATGAGCATTTTGTATTTGTGTCATGACACAGAAATACTAGCGCTGGTCACCTCTCACCTAGGCAGTGGGTTTGAACATTTCATGAGGGGACTTTGGGAAGTAAGAGAGTCTCTGAGGTCCAGGAGAATAAATATTGAAAGATGGGATGTCACTGCTACAGGGGGCTGGTGTTTTGGACTCTCTGCAGGCCAAGATAGCAGCAGCAGAGAGTCTAAGATAGGAGAAAACCTGCATTCTCATGAAAGAGCAGGATGAAGTCAGTCAAGCAGGGACCACATTAGAACTTCACTCATACTCACTGTCCCTATTACATTCTTAATAGTGATGCAGGAAGGAACAAAAACGTTCTTTAAAAGACACAGAGTGTTGAACAGTTCATCCCTAGAGAAGGATGGACCTGTATATGGATTCTATATCCATCAGTTGTTAAATAGCTACATGATAACAAAGACCACTCTGGTTTTGCCTACCCATATATTCTTAGTGCTCAGCACAGTACTTGCCACACAATAGGCACTAAATAAATATTTGCCAATTAAATAAAATACATACAAAGGAAAAAATAAAATAGGAAGAATTCATCTTACGTTGAGTCATTTACTTGACATCTCATAATCTCGATGTCCTCATCTGCAACAGGGGGGAAACTATGGCACCTCAGTAAGGAGGGTCTAAGAGGATTCAAGGAGAAAGAATATATATAATTGTACTTAGTACCATGTTTAGTCCATAAGACACACTTGGTAAATGCTAGCTATTGCAGTGATAAACAAAGCTTTAGACATTCAGGACGCTTTAGCTTTCCAAATGGAAACCCTGACTAAAGAATGAAAACATGAGTCATACATAACCTGGAGAGCGAAGGTGGTTTTACTAGAGGATGAACAGAGATAGCATGTAATATATAAATGCCCTTTGTACTTGTTCCACAAGTAACATAAATATCCCCTGGGAAGATGGTATCATAAAGAAGGCTAAAATTTCCCAACTTAAATTTTATATAGACTTTTACTTAGTGAGGGAAAAAGTATACCCAATTTTAAGGGCATATCCAATACTATTTGAAAGCAGTATAATAATAATAATAATAATAATAATAATAGAATAACTACAACAACAATCTGACAATTGCAATTTAGAATCGACTGTTGGGTAACAACATCTAGAACTGTGGGCTTAGGCAAAGTACAAGAAAATAATCTTCTACAATTAAATAGTTGAGAGTGGTTACCACATCCTGGAAGTATTATCAGATATAAAAGAAAAAAATGGAAGGATCAAAAGTAAACTCAAATATCATGAACCACAGAATGTCAGGGTTGAATGAGTCTCTAAAACCATGTCTCCAATTTCCAGCTGGCACCTGAATCCTGAGAAGATGAATGCCAGTCCAAAGTCTTTTTTTAAGTTTATTTTTTTGAGAGAGAGACAGAGAGAGAGAGAGGGAGAGATAATAGGGGAGGAGCAGAGAGAGAGGCAGAGAGAGAATCTGCACTGTCAATGTGGAGCCCAATGTGCGGCTCCAACCCACAAACCGTGAGATCATGACCTGACCCGAAGCCAAGAGTCAAATGCTTAAATGACAGAGCCACCCAAGTGCCCCCAGTCTGAAGTCTTTCAGGATGATTTGGATTTGGCTAGATGGAAGAACAGGTCTAAAAGTATCTTACTTTTCAGAGAAAGACAAGGAAAGAGAGCAAGAGTAAAAAAGAGAGAAAGAAAGAACTAATTTAAGAGTCCCGCTGACTGTTCTAGGAAATGCTGTCAATTATACCATGCTGGAAATGAGTACAACAAGACCTAGGACTTGAATCTTAGTTTTCAGCACTCCTACTGAAGAAATGGGGCTGGGTCATAGAGAAATGCTTTACGTCATCTCTTCTAAGTTTTGCCACTGGGCAAAAACCAGGTCAGGTGTTTGCTAAATTTGCCAGACTGTCCATAGTTGGAAATAATGTAATCTTCCCTAAGCACCATAGTGCTATTTATCTGTTCTTATGATTTCAACATAATGCCACGTCTCTGTCTCACAACACAGATTGTAACAGGGACATAAAATAAAGCAAATTAATTGTTTCTCATGATAATAATGTTAGATGACAAAGAAATAAAAATAGGCTATCTTCTTTCCAAAGCATTTTAAAACCCTAACATTGAGTCATGCTCAGTCTACTCTGATCTAGCATAGACTTCACAAAATGTATTCTTTCAGAGCATTTGTTGTTGTTATTAATGCACAGATATTCCCTGCTGTTGCATAACAGTCAGCCCATGCAGAGCCTCCCTTTTTCCCACTGGAGGCAATTCTTTTAAAGGGCCTTTCAGAAATCAGGAATACAGTCAGAACAATAAGCCTCTCTGAACTAGATCTTACTTAATGAAAAGTAATTGTTATTTTGTTCCTCATGCCAACTTATCTGGTCCCCATGAAATAGATAGGTATTATTTTAGGAGAAGAAAATATCAAGAACAGATGAGAATGTCCATAAGAAAAAGCAAATGAAATCTGCAAGTGATTACAGAGTGACAGATTTCCTATTACACTCCAGATTCTTGGTGTCGAAGAATCAAAATGGAGCAAGAGAGTCATTGGGAATGTGGGACTGATCTATACATTAGACTGTAATGGACTTTGCACTAGGCAGTCTGATGGTGTTTTCCAAAAAGCTGTAATAGAGCAATTCAAAGAATGCAAAATGCTTGGCTGGTATGACTGAACCCTGGAAAGACTTCCATTACTATGTAGCAGTCAAAATTCATCTCTTCTCCAAGTTCCTTTAATGTAAGGGCCATGTCTTAGTCATATATGCTTTTCCGGGACTTAGCACAGTGTCTGGTCTATAGTTTAATGAAAATGTAGTTGACTGGCCCCAAAATGTATGTTTGTTTGTTAGGTTTTTTTTACCTTTTTATTTATTTATTTATTTATTTATTTATTTATTTAATTTTTTAATATATGAAATTTACTGTCAAATTGGTTTCCATACAACACCCAGTGCTCATCCCAAAAGGTGCCCTCCTCAATACCCATCACCCACCCTGCCCTCCCTCCCACCCCCCATCAACCCTCAGTTTGTTCTCAGTTTTTAACAGTCTCTTATGCTTTGGCTCTCTCCCACTCTAACCTCTTTTTTTTTTTTTCCCTTCCCCTCCCCCATGGGTTTCTGTTACGTTTCTCAGGATCCACATAAGAGTGAAACCATATGGTATCTGTCTTTCTCTGTATGGCTTATTTCACTTAGCATCACACTCTCCAGTTCCATCCATGTTGCTACAAAAGGCCATATTTCATTTTTTCTCATTGCCACGTAGTATTCCATTGTGTATATAAACCACAATTTCTTTTTCCATTCATCAGTTGATGGACATTTAGTCTCTTTCCATAATTTGGCTATTGTTGAGAGTGCTGCTATAAGCATTGGGGTACAAGTGCCCCTATGCATCAGTACTCCTCTATCCCTTGGATAAATTTCTAGCAGTGCTATTGCTGGGTCATAGGGTAGGTCTATTTTTAATTTTCTGAGGAACCTCCACACTGCTTTCCAGAGCGGCTGCACCAATTTGCATTCCCACCAACAGTGCAAGAGGGTTCCCGTTTCTCCACATCCTCTCCAGCATCTATAGTCTCCTGATTTCTTCATTTTGGCCACTCTGACTGGCGTGAAGTGATATCTGAGTGTGGTTTTGATTTGTATTTCCCTGATAAGGAGCGACGTTGA